>NC_135699.1:11886108-12129556 GCF_964276395.1 Gasterosteus aculeatus | reverse complement strand
AATATTACACAAAAGGTGTGATAATCCAGATTCGGTTCATTGCGTGTACAAGGTGATGCAGCACCGGGGACCCAAACACTTGTTCTCACTTGGCTGTGAGAATAAGGCCACGTTTGTAGTGAGGATAAGAGAATAACAAAATAAAGTCATCCAGGATGTATCGAACTCACCTAGTTTAAGCAGCCAGCCCTCTCTGTCCGGGTTGAAGAACGTATGCGTCAGGTCATTCCCGTCATCCTCGGGGATCTTAAAGGGTTCGCTCTTGATGCTGTCGTATAGATTCTGGGTGGAGAAAGAAAACGAGAAAAAAAGAGGAACGTTTTAAAATCGAAAACACCTCCAGACACCTTTTCTCCCAAAGCATTCAACCCGGCTTTCACATTTCAGAACAGTGTGTTAAACAAGACATTGACAGACTTGGGAAAGTGAGAGACAGTGATTCAAACTTTGATTCTGAAGCTTGTATTTTTCTACCTAAAAGAAGCCAAGGGCGCTTTGGTAAAGCCGTCGGCCGAGGGTGAACTTGCTCTAATGCGTTTTTCTCTGAGAGAGCGTGAGCTGCAACATCTCAATTAGTGAGGCACGGCTCTGCTTTGCACGGCGGAGCGCTTCCGACGTGGGGTTTATTTTTCCGTCCACGCCACGCTGGATGCATCTGTCGTACCTAACGAGCTAATAAAGCCGAAGCTCTCACCCTGAGTAGGTCCTCCGGGAGGTCTCCTCCCTCATTGATCCCTCTGTTCATGGAGATGAAGCGCTCGACGGGGGCTTGTCTCTGACGTTGGGATTGTGCAGGCTTGTGTTCAGCATGATAATGGCGAATGATAGGACATAGCAGGTGTCTGTGGAGGGAATCATGCAGAGTTTGGTCACCGGGAGACACAAGATACAAGCCCACGACTGTGTGTGTGTGTGTGTGTGTGTGTGTTAGTGCACATTCTTCTGGCCTGGAGTTTATGGGTCAGTGTGATATTTAGCCACTCAGTCCATCTTAAATCATTGAGATCATATTATACAAACTGTATTGAGAAAATACAAAAAAACGTTCAATCGAATGTCTAGACATCAATCCATCAACAGGTTTCTTCTCGCCACAAAAATGTAGGTCTGTCTCATGAAAAGAAAAGTTTAATCAACAAAGAGCTCCATATTCCGGGGACAACAAACCCGTGGAGCCCTTTTTTTGAGGCCACATACGAATCCATTGGTCTTTGAGTCCACATCATAACTCCTGCAGACCTCCACCTCATCCATCTACACGCTAACGGCGCCTGTCAGCATGCGGTGCACTGTGATTTATGACCCCGAGCCCACCGGTCCTGAGAGATGACCAATAACCAAGTCTGGGTGTGTCCCCCACTGCACCACATCAATATTCATCACCTGAGCGGTCACCTGCGTCCTCAACACCCGCTCGGCCAACACGGGAGCAGCACACGCGTGTGGCTGGGGTGGGCGCTAATGGCCACTATCGACCCGTGATTGATTTTAATCATCGCCGCTGGAGACACAAATAGCGATGACTCGGTGGGGAAGTTGGAAACGGAGTAGTAAACAGACTGTTGCTCCTTTTATGATTCTCTAAAAGCAGATATATGTGTAGCCTGGTACTCATTTTTTCCAGTGCTTCAGAAAAAAACGTCTCCGGGGTTGTGGTCACATTTAAAAGATTTATAGAGCCCGAACAGGTCCAGATGTCCATTAGGGCAAGAAAGACAGTCTGAAGCATTGATCTGAGGCTGAGGTGGTCTGGCTGCCCCAAATGATCTATCCTGGACTGTCTAGCTGAGTCTGACTCATATGTCTGCTGCAGTGTGTGTGTGTGTGTGTGTGTGTGTGTGTGTGTGTGTGTGTGGTACCTGTGGACTGGAAGACGCCAGGGTTGCATTGACAGTACCTGGAGGCGAACGCCTCCATCATACGATCGATCTTCTGGGCTTCGCCAGGTAGTCTGAAGCTCCACAGAAACTGCCTACGACATCGGAACAGAGAGAGAAAATGTAATGACTCAGTGGCTTCATGTTAGAAAATATTTTGCAGACCGGTCTTGTAGTCGGATGATACGAAGTAGAAGTTGATTATTAACCAATTCAATAAAATACACACAGGCACATATTCCCACCTGTCAAATAACCATATTATTGAAAACCACAGTGCAATTTATCTTCAAACTAATGAATTCCTGGATACATTTTCCCCTGTAGGATCACTCCTACAAAACCTGCCACTGCAAAAACCTGTTTTCCTTTACCGCAGTGCCCCAACTCGGCCGTCTACTCACCTTAAGGCTTGTACGAGGTTGAGGTCTGCAAACTCATGAAGCTCCACAAACGCCTGAAGGACCTTGATGTTGAAGTCATCCCTGGAGGAGAGGAAGGTCACATGTCGCACATGCTGAACTGTTCAATTCCACTCAAACGGATGCCGGAAAAAGAAACAGGCAGACACCCGCTTTTAATGCGTTCTATCCGTATAATGCATTAGTCTTGTGGGGTCACGTCGAAAGGTGAATGCGTTCATGTCAAGCGTTTGGAAAGAGAGCGCAACCGTGTATGCGGGCAGCGTTAAAAAAAACCCTGTTTTGTTAGGACACTCCTGTCCCCATTGATTTGGGGATTTGGGCCGCTCTGCTCCGCCAGTCCAGACCGCTCATTTCCTGGGGCTTTATGCCGCGGCACATGCAGTGCAGACCTGACGGAGGCCCCCGGGAGATGAAAAAGAAAGGTGGAGGGGGAAACAGAGGGAAAAGTGGAGAGCTCACCGTTCCCCTAAGTAGTCCCCTATGGCTGTTTTGTTGAGCCCTTCGCCTTTGTAGAGGAACTGTGAGATGTCCTCTGGGGTGTGCTGGAGAAGATCGTTCTCCAGAAGAAACTGGATCCCCTGTTTTGGGGAGAAAAAAGAAAAACACGCTCACATGTCTGTTTGACCTGATGGATGGCTCCGAGAAATTTTAGGATTTAATCAACAGTGACAGTTTTATTGATTCTCACATACAATGATATATAAGTTAGGGCTGACCTTTTTAGGGTCCATGTTGAACTTCTTCCTGCCCATGGCGATCTGTTTGTTCCTTTGCGTGGTTTTGCTGAAAACACACAAGAAACATCCATCACGGGACGTTGAAGACAGGGATGTTGTCCCTGAAACCGCTTGGATTGGTTCGGCAAGTTTGTTTATTTACGTCTCTGTCAACTGAAGACCGGAGTGTTCAATTGATCAACCGTGAGGAACGGCTAATTGTGGCTGCGTGTGATTCGTCAGCAGTTCTGCACTTGTTGCGTGAACCGTTTCAACCGTCCGGCAGCCGTTTAGAAGTTTCTCTTCTCCAAAACACGTTCTGCACGCGCACCCCAGGGAACGCTCAACCTCTGGGTGTCCGTGCACGCTCCCTACACTCCCCGTGTGCCCGAAATACCCCGAGCTTTTCTTCCAGCCGCACCTGACACACACACACACACACACACACACACACACACACACACACACACACACACACACACACACACACACACACACACACACACACACACACACACACACACACACACACACACACACACACACACCCTCACTCCACCTCATCAACCAATCAAATGAAACCCTGCAACTAACTGGCTACTGTTTTGTCAGGGGACGGTTCCGCTTCACTCCTCAAACAAAAGGGGGATTAACATGCGCGCAAACACACACACGCACACAGACACAGACACACACACACACACACACACACACAACGACAGGTGTGAGGCTCACAGCGTAAGCCGCTGCATGGCTCAATGCTGCGGCAGATTTGCAAAAAGAAAGAATGAGTCACGTAACAGTTAGTCAATGAAGGAAGTCAACTGGGAAAAAAGAAAAAAAAAGACAGATCAGATGATTGATTAAACATTGAAGTGAAGCAAACATGCAAAACATGTTGTTTCCAGCTCATCAGATATGAGGAGGGGTTGTTTTTTTTCATTTTCTGTCCCGGTGTGGCAATCTGAGGACATCGCAGTTGACAACGCGAAGTGATGGTGGTTGTTCTTCACTCATTCTATTATTTCACAGACAAACAATTTAGGGCCGCGACAACTGGATGATTAGTCAAACCTGTCGAGAATGTTTGCGCGTTTTGCTTTATCTCAATTGTTACAGTTTTGACGTACTTGGGTGCTGCAGTAGGAGACAGGAGGAATGTGAACATTTTATCTCTGCGTTAAAACTGTGATCTTTCATTTTCCCACCTATCGTTCAATCGAGACACCAGTGGGCGGGTGTAATAATAAGCAAAACCTTCTTAGTGAGAAAATGCCTCACCTCTCCCCTACGCAGGTCAGCTGCTCAATCTCAGTCATCACCTCTGCGATCTCAAACTTCAGCCGCTGCAGAGAAGGAAACAAGGAAGCAACTCATATGTTTACTTATTGTTAGCAATGGGTTATCTAGTTAAAACCAATACTATGCAACCTTCACATGGTCATTTTGAGAGGGTATTTCTGCCTTTATTAGATAGTGGACAATAGCATGTAGTTGACAAAATCCCCGTAAAAATAATGTTCCATGTCCGTATTTGACTGGGTTTTTGAGCCTTCAGACGTGTAGAAAACTTCAATAACTCATTTTACAATAAGATCATATTGCACATCCCCACTAATACACACAATAAAGCACATCATTCTTCTTTCAATACTCACTTCAATATCATCCAGAAGCTCCTTTTTCCTGCGCCGTATATTCGACAGCTCATCTCTTTCCTCCACAGACAGGTCCTCAGGTACTGGAAAATACAGAGAGACGGGTAAATGAAAGCGCATGTGTGTGAGCGAGGGATGGAGGGAGGGACGGGGTTAAGGGAACGGATTAGATTAATTCACCTTCCCAGTCACACGGATTATTAAACCTGGCAGTGTTCAATGGATCCATCCCAAAGACATTATTTCAAGGATTTCAATTAATACACTGCACAACAGAGACGAGTCTAAACACTCAGACATTTGTTTATAAAAGGTTGAACATTCCTTCAACCCCCCCCCCACCCATTCTTTCTTGTAAGTCTTTGCTCAGTGTATATTTAGTGCCATGGAAAGTTGAATTACCTGCTCATCAAACCAGCAAATGTACCAGTAATTGACAAATATTATTTTTGGAGTTGCTACAAGTAGCTGAAATGCCCGGACGGGTATTTGTGACACGTCTATACAGTTTGTTAGTGTAGCCAACTGTCTGTATCTCATGTTTGTTCCCCGCCTTTAGACATTTTAGGAGCAGGTGTGAGAGGTAGAAGAACTTTCTCATGCGGACCATGTTAAAACCACAGAAACTCGCTGGAACCTGCTGGAAAGGAGATCACTCCCATAAAAAACATCCTGTGTGTTTGACACACACACACACACACACACACACACACACACACCCGTCCCTCCCACTGGGCATCTGGCGAGGCCGGACCACTCAAATATTGGCTTTGAGATACTCAACTGTCGTCGGGCCCTCATTTTGGGTAATAACACAGCAGAGAGAGAGAGAGAGAGAGAGAGACACACTTCATGCAACATGCATGCGTGACTGCACGAGCACACAAACACCGTGTGCACAGGTGTGAACACACAATACAAACGCCATGCATACGCATTTGTTCTATTCCCCCACTGTAGGTCCCCAGGTGCCACCGGCTTATCTTTCATTTAACTACGCCATGTAAACCAGCCCCCCACACGCCCGCCCACCCCCACCCTGCTCTCCTCCAACACATCAGAAAACAGGGATCCACTTGAGAGCGAGATGAAGTAGGTCACTTTCACATGGAGCTATGGCAGATTGTGCTTCTCCTATGCTGATTCCTTCACACATGCACACACTCCCCCTCTCACTCTCTCTGCCCCCCCACTCCCCGCACAGTGCTTGAAGTGGGGGTGTTAGCAGATTAAAATCCCCCAACTGAACCATACCGCTAAGCAGCTTTGCAATTCAGACGTTTTTTTCCCCCCAGTTGTTTCCCCACTGACTGTAAATAAGTAGTTATTTCCTCTCAACTTTATCTATCCGCGGCATCTCTATCCCTCGCTCATTAAATCCTCCCCTCAGTCTTGCTCGGTAAGACAAAGTGACGGAGGCAGCATGGGCTCTTAGCTTGGGCTTGGAGCTCCTGGTATCACAAAGCGGCAGCCAGTCAAGAGAGCAGGCATCCAGATGGCTGTGTGATCATTTCTCTTTCGCACGTGATGCTCACACAGTATTACGTTAACGTTTGCACTGTTGAAGCATTCCAGGAAGACAGATGAGAGAAAAACAGAGCTCATTTTAAAAAAGGATACTAATGGGATACGGATGCCATGTCTACCGGGCGCTGTGTAGTCGATTAAAGTGAAGGTTCTGCAGGGCTGACGAGGATTTAGAAAAGAAAAAAGTATGTGTGTGAAAAGGACCACAAACCGCAAAGAAAGGCGGAAAAACTCAATGAGATGGAAGATAAAACAGATAGAAGACATCTTCACACTCTGCGCTTCCTTTGCTCTCTCTCCTTCAGTTAAACAGCCTCATGTAGCAGTAATTGTGGAGCAAAGTGACCCTGAAGGCAACTCCTCCACCCCTCCAGGCCGAGAGGGCTCGTACGGACCGGAGAACAGATTGTACGGGACGGATTGCTGCATCTGTCGAATCTGTTTTCGTCCTGCCATCGCGGTAGCATGAGGAAAATGCAGAGTAATCTGATATCGCTGTGTGGACATCTACCGCTGTTCAGCTGAGAGTGGACGTCTAGTCAATTATGCATGAAAGTCTGCGACGGAGCGCATGTTTCCGTGAGTGGATTCCCGTGGAGAGCAGCGCCCCCCCCATTAAGAAAAAAGAAAATCCATATTAGGTCAAATACAAACCCTCCAACCTTAGCCTCATATATTATCGCTCATCGCTCATGAACATGCATTGTTCCAGCGATGATCAATACATAATCATAATCGTTGCACCTTGCACGCTTGGCCTTCAACGCCCCCCCCCCCCCCCCCCTCCCTCTTAAAGCATGCACCAATGAGTAGCTGCCACTGCGCTCTAGTTCTCTCTGACAGACAAGTGGTAAAGATGTCCTCAAAGGAAAGGTCAGCAGGTTTGAAACGTCCTCTTTTCGATGTAACATTGTCTTTTAGCTTTCTCCTCTCGGTCGGGCGTGAGACCAACGGGTCAACGCCTTCTCGGGGTGTTGGCAAATAAGGTCACCAAAAATAAGGGTCAACGCGCCGCCCCGGCAGCACGGACGCGGTGGCATTTAACGGCCGCACACTATCAACATTAAAATGTGCACAATATTCTTAATATTTCAAAATACTCCGTTCTTCAAGTATCGGGAAATTTCCATCTGTCCAGGTTTCAGTTGGTCCATCGTCAGGGGCGACGTCCCGTGACTGCATTAAAGCTGCAACCGCTGCTCTAGACGGTCACTGAGGTCGTAAAGAGGGAAAAACATACGATCACATGCAAATGATTCGATCCACTGATAACAGGAGCTTTGTTTCAGCTCAATGCAGTTCTTTGTTGGAGTCGGCGTTTGGTCAACTGTAAAACCACTCAGGGTCTTGAATGATGCGCCACTTCCCCGTTTAGGCCCCGGCACCGACAGGAAGACCTCAGTCCTGGTGGAGTCTAATCTCTCATGCTGCTGGAGAGACTTGGATCGGTTTCAAGCGTCCGAGGAGCCTTTTCCTTGGCAAGATCGCAGAGTCGGATGACCCGACGCGTATGGCGAGGGACGTCTCTCCGATACCCTTGGCTCCGAGGTCAGCGGAGAGCCGGGTTTGGCATGCTGATTATGTTCCCCCAGCGGTCAACTTGGTGAGATGTCTTTCAACCGTCACGCCAATCGAATTACAGTAAAACAAATGCAGCTCAACTTGGCTAAAAATACATTTTACAATCCGACCAAAAGTGAAACACTTCCGGATCTTCAGCACGCTCTAAATTGAACAATGGAGCAATGCGACGATGTCCACTGTGATTAGAGCCGCTCTTCCCGTAACGGCGTCCACGCGGGGAGGGCAGAGGTCGTCCCCGCCGCAGGCTAATTAGGGAGCAGGTATGTGTGCGTAGTGCACGTATGTAAGAAAAACAAACCTCAAAAAGGGCTCAGGTTCGTTTTATGAAATCTCTCCATGCAGGTAAAAAACAGTAACCCAACTCAATATGACCACTTTCGGCATTAAAAAGCTCACAATCCCTGAATAAAGTACGCACCACCTCGCCTTTTCCTCTCTCCAGTCCCCGTGACGACTGACATGCCATCGGCCGAAGCGCCTCGTGTCCTTGTGGAGGTCAGCGCTGCGGCTCAGCTTTTAGCAGCTTGTTTGCCGCTGATGTACCTGTGAGATGGCTCGTAGGTGCGGGGTAATTGTTTCCCCCCCTCGGCATTACTCCTACACAGCTCTCAAGCGTGCGGAGACACACACAGGGACACACACACACACACATGCACAGTTTGCCAGTCGTGGAATGAAAATAGGCCACATTCCTCCTACTGCAAACCTGCCAGTCTGCTCCATCCAGTTCGTCTACTCTCGTCCCTTCTTTTCCTCCAATTCATTCAGCATTTTAGTCAATTGTGCGGTTTAACCTTTGTGTTATCTGTCATCACACACACACACACACACACACACACACACACACACACACACACACACACACACACACACACACACACGGCTCCATTACCTGGAGAAGCCTCAGCTCTAATGTCAGCCCAAAGAAGGCAAGACAGGCTGTTTAGTCAGGTGACACGTACTGCTCCGTTGTAATAATTAATAGAGGAGATGACGGCTGGAGAGCATCAACAAACGAGTGGAGCTGCTCCGTGTTCACTGGTGGGATTGGGATCCTCAGTTATTTGGGTCAAAACTTTGGAGTGCCGGTGGCGTTAAATGGAACAGAGGGAGAACCAACACAGCCACTGCGCTTCGTCTTCTGCAATCAAAGGGTAACTCCACCGCATTTCAGAGCAATCTGGCCTGTAGTTAATGATATTTTTCAGTTTGGAGAATTTTGCATCGCTGGGGGTTGAAAAGCTCCGGCGTCATCTGCAGGAATAAAGACAACAACTTGTCTCTTAGAGGACTAAAGCTGCGGCTTACTTGCATCAAAGTGATTTTTATTTTTTGAAATACTGAATGATTCTTCCAGGTCTGCAGCAGTAGCTTGTTGTCGGGCCTCATCTTAGAAGAGACGTCACCAACGTTCCCTTTATGAATTTTTTTTTTTTTAAATCTGAGGTTACATCAAAAACGCAACACGGCCGTTTGAATTCTTCAAAGCCTCAAACGCGCTACGACACAATCCCTTGAAGTGAGACGGTCTCTTCACAGGACGCACTATTCCCAGTCACTCATTCATGAACGAGCACTGCGTTTGCCAAATTTCCTGCTGAAAGAAACGCCTCCTCGTCCCTTTGGATTTAAAAACCAGCTTTCCGATTGGTTTATTTGTGGGTCGTTATACATCAAGATGCTCAGACAAATTAGTTGAGTGCTTGGGACAGCGGGATATCTTGTTCTTTATCTTTGCTCAATTAAGAGCTCGACTGTGAGTCTCTCATTAGGATTGTTGATCTTTCCTCACATGCAATTTCCTCTACAGCAAAGCAGTGGATTATTTTTACTATGTTCATATTTGTTTCTTACACAGTTTGGCGTGTTTGTAGCGGATAAAAGTCTTTCAGCCATCCGTCGAATTCACGTTTCTCAATGACCATCTTTTACAAAATAATACACCTACACCGTCAAGCCAAAAAAAAAAAGAATATTCCATGAGATCTTTTGACTCTAATAGTAGCGACATTTTCTTTATAAGATCAAAACTCAACACAGAGTCATCTTTGCCTACCAGCATCCACAACAGATTGTTAACATTAGCAGCCGCTGCAAAACTAATCTGAAATGAGCCATTAAAAAAAAAGAAAAAGGGAACTTTTTTTGGTACTTTTACTCTCAAAGGAATGCAGGACTTTTAAAGGGAATTTCTACAGTGGTTTAGCAATTTTTACTGCAGTATCAGCAAAAAGACTGCAGTGCTTATTCCAACACTGCTCATTTTAGTTTTAGACTTTAGACTAGATTTTAAAAAAATGAAACGTGTGAGTGAACCACAATACTTAGTTGTGGGGTTGTATTCTCTGTGAGTACAGAGAATTCCTCAAGAAGCTCTCAGCAGGGCTTCAGTAAGCCCCCCCCCACACAGTCCTGTGACTCACTCAGGACGCGACTGTAGTGTGCAACCTGAAGACGGTCTGGTCCAGAGGCCCCAGGCAGACCGTCACGGCTCGCAGACACAGAGAGAGAAACTTGACGGAGGCTGTTTACGTTGCGTTCGGGCCTGTGGGAAACAGTACAGCGGAGATACGACACAGACGGAGAGAGAGAGAGAGAGAGAGGGGGGGGGAGACGGCGGAAAGTCGGAGAGACAATCCAGCTGCCAAATAGCATCCCCGTCTGCTTTTGTTATCCAAAGACAGCAGGAAGGAGAGGAGGCGGATGAGGAGGAGTGAGAGAGAGTTCATGATGGAGTGAAAACCTGAGCCAGGATTTCTCTACTACGCAAAAACATGTGGGCGATTCGGGTCAAGGCATCGCTCTTTGCCCGGTCTCTGGAAAGGGGTTTTCCAGATCAGGAGCCTCCGGAGTCAGTTCCCCCCCCCCCCCTTTAGCCTCTAAATCTCACGAGTTGAGCACAGCCCCGAAAATAAACATCATCTGTAATTCTTGCGTCACCTCACAGACATTAGATTTTTTCCCACAATAGCAAGAGGAAAGTTGGATGAAAACAGCAGGGATGAAGACTGTGTTGGCGAATGCTTTGTGGTATTAATAGTCAAATTGATTTAACCCTGTCATAACAAATACGTATTGCAGTTAGAAGGTGAATGGTGGGGATAAAAAAGCTCAAGGCTTTGACACCAAACATCAAGCTTTATGTTTTGCATCCCAAAATTGAGTTTGTGCATTGCATTAGAGAAATTGTTATATGTTATAATAATTAAGCGCACAGTGCAACAACGAACATAATCAAAAACAAAAAACAATATTTTCGAGCTCCCTTTGAATTCATTTTTTTTCAAAACCCATTAGCCTTTCTTATTATTTTATTTAATAATATGTTTTCTTTCTCGCTATCTTTCTCATGATCCCTCCTGTGGTTAGAACCTCTGGATTCATCTGATGAGAAAAGAGCAAATATCCACAAAATATGTAAAAAGTTTACTTCTTATCTCATCTGACCAAACAGTAGTAGAGTTGGTATTCCCCCGTCTTTTACGACTCAAGGCCGGGAAAGATGTGGGAAGCACAATGTTTCACCGTGAAACTAAGCACATGTGAGGCCTCCTGACCGCCTGCAGGCACGTATGACATCCAAGCAGCTTGCTGAGATCTGCTGATGTTTTCAACATCAGGATCCCGTCGCTCTGGCCACAAACCATTATCAAGTGAAAACAAAGCGGGTTTCATTGAGCTCTTGTGCACCTGCTTACTGCTGGACATCGGAGAGATTAAAAACACGTGCAAAGGAAGCGGCGTCCGAGAGCCACCGTAAATCTCTCGCCCTCTAAAACACACCCTCGGGCCGCTCTGTTACAGTGGTCCTGACCCACTCAAAGCCCCCCGTCGCAATCAATCGTACGCAATCTTCATCCGCGGGAGCGCTGACATTGATGCGTCGTGAGTTACGGGCCGAGGAGAGAAAGTGTGTGTGTGTGTGTGTGTGTGTTCATAGTAATCGGGGGCAGGACGACAACCCCTCAAGGAGCTGCCGCCGTCACTGGAGAAGGACCCGGTTAAAGATGCCCTGGGGGGGGGGCATCGAGGTCGCTCATTTTGTGCAACGCGGCCCTCGCTTACGGCAGCACGAGCTCTCCGTTACCTCGGAAATCAATTTCCCAAGTGAAGGGCCAGAGCAAAGGACAGGAGCCTAAAAACACTGGGGAAGTGACAGTGAGCGGCCTGAGCCCCTGACCTATAATCCACAAACTGCTATCCATATCCCTCCCCACTGGATCCCCTCCATCGCAGCCCACCCTAATCCTCTGTGTGCACACCGTATGAAGATATACACACTCACAATCATGCATGCCCATAAGCATACACACACACACACACACAGACGTGAAATAGTGGAAGCAGAGAAGCACGAGCGATGCACATCTGGGCTTGAGCCTCGCACCACTAACCTACTAACACTACTTTGAGAATCGGAAGGCAGCATCAGCCTCTCTTTGCATCCGTGCCACTGCTGCACGTCTTCATCCACACACCCACAGACATGCGCATGTGTAGATACACGCCGACAGGTTCCTCAAGTAGCCGCTGCCGTCGCTGCCACTCCGAGTGGCACGGAGGCGACGGCGGGGAAAGGGAAGGCCGCGACTGCAGCCACCTCGGCCCGTTTTGCAGCGGCGGCGGCGCAGTCACAGCTCATCCGCTCTCCCCACGAAAGAGCAATTAATTTTGCATGATGCAGCAGCATCTCGCAGCAGAGTGTGGGTAATGGGTGGAAACATGCCCATTTTGCACCAAAAAAAAAGCGAGACTGGCAAAGACTGTGTAGTAGTTCACTGACACGTTGACCCTCCAGAGTGTTAAAAATCCCCCCTCAAAAGCCGGCGTTGGAGCGGCAGTGCCACGAGCCCCAGGGGAGCCGACGGTGAGAGGCTGGACGTCGGCCAGAGGCGACCACACACACACACACTCACACACACACACACACATAAACAAGACTGGGACATGCAGAGCTTATTACGTGTTTTGTAGGATTAAATCAGTCTAAAAACAGTTTAAGTAAGACAAGTGAAAGCAATTTTCCAAAATTGATGCTTAAATTTGTCTTTATGACATGTAATGAAAGAAATGAAATCTGTATGTCTGTGTGCTGAGGCCACTAGATGGAGGGGAGGAACACACCTCTTTCCTGTATCATCAGCAGGTCAAACCAACTGACATTATTGTTCCAAACCTCCCGTTTCCTGTCCGCTCCGCTGTGCCTTCTCTTCCCCTTTCTGACACACACACACACACACACACACACTAATAGAAGCCATGAACTCTCACAAAAGGCCCAAGTGGAGCGGGAAGTTCTTTGCCTGAAATTCCTCTTGGCACATACTTGAACCTCCTGGGACCTTTCCGGACACTCCGATTCCTCGTTGCAAAGGGGAGCAAAAATGTCTTGATTTGCTTCAGGTCTCCACTTCAACGAGCCAAAGCCAACGTGACGAAGACGCGTCCCGGTCTGTGACTCTGTTGAGCAGCAGAGCTTTACTGCACAGCCCTGTGTGTTATAATGAAGAGGAAACTGGAAACTCGTGTACTTTTCCTTCTCTGTCCCAGACAAAAAAGAAGCCACACCAGCAGCGTCAAAGCCACTTATAAAAGTACTTGCAAAGAAAACAATCAAAGTCCAAGGGGATTTGCATACACGCCTCGTGTTCACTTTCAGCTTTACTTTTATTCATGGGAGTAAACCATGTCCCAATATGGGACGTTGACTTCCACGTGGGTCAGTCTGACTCAATGTCTGTCGAGTCCAACTCAAGCCCCCTGAAGGCGATGTCGTGGCTAAGTGAAACGGGCAATCGGATATCCGGGGAGGACAAACTCAACAAGGGCTCTCTGTGCTCGCTGACCTTTTTGTCACGCGCACTGACTTCAGTCCGTACAGTAACGTGGAGCCACGTACGGAGGCCACAGCTCCTTTTTTATCTCCCCATCAGCCTCTCAAAGCAGTTACTGAGCCGTGCGAGCCGGACCGCCGGTGCGTGACAGTCTGAGGGAGCAGCGAGAGTCAAAACATTAAAACACACACACTCTCTTTAAGAGGGACCAGCAAATCACCCAAACACACACGTTCACAAAAAAACAAATTAATATCGCTAAAAAAAGAAAAAAAAGTGTATCGACATAAGTTGTGTCTTAAAGGAATAGGTCAACATTTTGAATAAAAGGTTTCTTCGCTGTCTCGTCAAGAGTTCGATGAAAAGATTTATTATATATTTAGAATCGCTTAGCTTAGCACAAACTGGAAACAAAATCCCCTCATACCAGCACACGCTGCGTCTTGTTTGATTAATCTGTATGAAAAACCAAGAGTAAAAAAAATGACTCTTGTTCCGTGGATCTCCCACCACATGAGCTGCCACGCTTTTAGCGTGGAGGGAAACGGGACGGGGCCTCTGCTGCACCGGGCCCACTCGCGCTCCCCAACGTCCTGTGGGCCCCCTCGTGTCCTTGGCCGCCACACACGCAGAGGACACGTCCTCACCGCCTGCAAAAGTAAAACACCATTCTCTGGAGATATCCACGATACAGGTGACCCCTGTGAGAAGCCCACATATGGGGAGGGAAGATATTCAGTCCGGATCCGACTAAGAGGTGAAAGCATCATTTGTTTCTCATACTTTCCGGGCGTTTCTTTCTCGGGCAGCTGACGGCGTGCGGGGCTGTGGAGAAAAAGGGCGGCAGCTGCAAATCCAAGCCGAGAGGTAAATGGCTGGTTTTCTTTTCTCCGCATCCGAGTCATTCGTTTTCCCGGTCATCGATGAGAGTGATGGACAAACTAACGCTTGCACTCGATGTTGCAGCGGGACGACAGCCGCTGTTGAGATATTTCATCCTGGTACAAAGTGGTCGACCAACCCACCGACCGAACCCCCCCCCCCCCCCCCCCCCCAAAAAAAAAACAGGAGCAAAGTATTGGTACTCTCTCCGGGCAGGTGAAACTGGAAAAAGAAAAAAAACGCAGAGAAGATGGAAAAGGAACGTCGACAGAATCAGAAGTGTGACGTGGTCCTGATGCTGAGAGTGAGTTGATAGTGACGGACTTCCATTGAGAGAGAAACTACTGTAACTTCCAGGAGCCAATCGGGTTCACCACAGCTCTCCCTGTCCTTGTCTCTCACTGGCGGCGCTCTATACTTATTTGGCCATCTTCCAGCTGCTCAGGCCCACAAACCCCCACCCGCCGTCGCTGCCGCCGCCCGCCTTCTCCCATCCACACATGTCTCCTGTCTCGCTGCCTCGTTTCCTCCCAGACATCTCACCATCGCGGCTGCTGCGACTGGGTCTCACTCTCGGGCCTTCGCTGTCACGCCTCCGTTCCGTCCTTCGCGCCTTTTTCTCGCCGTCTGTTCTCCATCTGACACCTCGCTCTGTTCACCCCCCTGCGCTCCCGTCTCACTCGACCCGGGGCTTGTTAAAAGTGTGCGTGTCCCTTTAAAAACACAGATTTGAACTCAACCAACCTGCCAGCGCGCCTCGCCCCCCCCTCGCGCTAAGTACATCGATGTCAATGATCCTTTTTTTGGTTCGGCCACCACTCTGCCGAGGGCTCACGTGTGGCCGCTGAGTTGTTCTGATAAGAAGCAGCAATTTGTGGATGATGTTCCCAACTGTTCGACACAAAACTATCCACCGGAACCACAAAAAAAAGAAGGAGCCCCTGCAGTCTCTCGTCCTGCAGCATCCAGGACTTTATCGATTGCAGTTGAAAAAAATCACACGTTCACAATCTGCTCAGTTGTAGTAATTCTAGTAGATCTTCACTGCACACGAGGCCAAAAGGCAAAATGAATGATCTCTGCGAGTGTGCGAGTCTGTGTGCCTGTGTGTGTGTGTTTATGCTTCCGGCGGCTGTCAGCTATCCCGGGTCACCATCAGCCCGCACCATATGTCTGTCTGTGCGACCGCGCTGACGCGTCCCACCGCTGGAGGCCGGGGTGAGGGGGGGGGGGGGGGGGGGGGCCGCAAACAGCCCGGTGACAGCTTCATGCCTGCATGCCGTGCATAGCGGCGCTCCGGCAGTGAGCATGTGGGACCGACCGCAGCGGTGACTAACAGAGGTGAGACAACATGAGCAACGGTTTCTCACCTGCAAGATTGCAGTTTGGGATTATAGGTTTAGCAAGACCACCCCCCCCACACAAGAGTGACCACCAGCCCACAGCTGACTTAGAGAAACACCAGTCTAGTGGCCACAGCACCAATACCACGCTGATGATGCACTTGCTCATCATCTCTGTTGAAATTAGGTCAATCTTTCTACCTTCACACATACTCTTGAAAGCATCACAACACCAAATGAATGAGTGGGGGAGAGTGGGGGGGGGGGGGTTGCCCATTTTGGAGGCGACTGCATGTCAGATATCTTTGCAGGAAAATGCTGATGTGGGAAGGACGAGATTAACGTGGCTACTAATCGCAGAGAAATGACCGCCAACGTCCAAATCCATGTTATTAATATCGTCAATGTGTGACACACGTCTCCTCGCTGTTAGTACTGGAACAGCTACACTTTATCGGTCGGAATTGCATGGAATTAAATCCTACCTTGGTTGTCCTCGTCCATGTTTGCAGCCTAAAAATCAACGACCCCCCCAGCAAAAAAAAAACGGTCACAAAAACTTCCCTTGTGTGCGAGAAGAGGCTCCGATACAAGCGCTCCCTTAACGTCCAGGACGCTTTCTTCTTCTTCTTCTTGCTCGCTACACAGGTTGTCTCATTGGCAGCGTCTTCTCCTTTTTGCAAATGTTGTGGCCATTTACGCCGCTCGGTCGCGTAGCGGTGCCTCCGGTCCCCGTCGGTCCCCGTCGGTGGGCAGAGGCTGCGGCGGAGGCGTGTGTTCGTCACAGCGGCGGAGCGCGTTGCCCTCAGCGCCTCCACATACGCCTTCACTCCACTAGCGCCGGGAGAGTAGTCGACATTGCTGCGTCAAGCTGGCCGGGGCAACCGCCGGAACAATGCCGGAAGTGCTGCTGAGCACATTTTCAGAATAAGAGTCACAGTTTGGCGTGTCACGGAGTTTATTTTATTTTGAAGGTACTAACAGGAAGTCATTGCCCCGTCTCGGCGGCGCTACACTGCTCCTGCTGCGCGTCACCGTTCATCGCCGAGCGGAGCCCACGTGACTCCAGCCAATAATGACATTAGACCCATAGTGTTTTTTATTGATTATCCGACACGGTTCGAATATGCTGTCACATTCGGTACATCCCTTTACGAATTAAGTAATTTAACCTCACATGTAGCTGAATCGATTAGAAAATAGAATTAATTTAGTATTGATTATTTTGCATTACTTTCAGTTGTGGAGGAAGTATGTAGATCATTTAAATAATCTTGTATAGCTAAATAATACTCGATTAGAGTTCAGTGTCCTGCATAAAAATGCACATTAGGTCAATCAGATTATCAGATAAATGTACTTTCAACTACAACGTAGTAGCATAATGATGCAAATTGTTAACGTGCAGGAAATGTTATACCCATTTCTTTGACAAGCTTCATTTAGCTTTTGCGGATTGATGGCTTTATAAATTGCACGATTATAAAGTACATCAAAGAAGCAAATTCAGTTCATCTAAACACTGCAACAATGTGAGGGTTTGAATGTTCAGTTTGTCCTTTAGAGAGCAGGGAGAGTATTAAAAAGGCAACATATTCATAAAATTGAAAGGTTTGTGGTCTGTGTAAACAGCTGCTTACCTCTAACATATGTCAGAAAATAACATGGCTGATTGAAGAGCTCCACATAACTGCCCCAATTTCAATGAAATAACATCACCCTATTGTGCAGTAATACAAAGAGCTGTCAATGCAAAATACAAAAAAAGGGATTTCAGATCACTGTAAGGAATTATGGACGAGACTCTTACATAAGCCGGCTGAGCGACCAGGTTGAGGAAGAGTGGGATGAGGCACACACACACACACACAGACACACACACCGAAATGAAGAGAGAGAGAGCTTGTTTCTACAACACACGCGGTTTCAATTATAGCATTCCTGCCTCCGCAGAGAAGGAGGGGCTCTCACTTCCTGTATGCATTACTCCGATGGTCAAGCATGAACAGATGTTTTAACGTATTCATTCATTCATTTGTTTATTCGTAGGTGTCTCTTTTGGACAAATGTTTCGCTCTCCGAACCTAAACAAAGGGACATTCTCTAGACATAACACAAACAGTTATCTCCATCGCATATAGTCAGGCTAAGGCTACAACGTCACATATATTTGTTAAAGAAGAATAAAAAGCAAATTATTCTCTCTTTTCAGGTTCAATTCAATTTGTTTGTAAAACTGCATAAAATCTTTGCACTTTAAAAGTGCATGATCCCTTTTATGGGTAGACATACTCTCAGCACATTAGACAAAAATCCTAAGAATGCTTCACCATCTTCCAAAATGCTCCGAGTGATAGGGGACAAAGCGAGAGGATCAAATGAGTCATTTTCCAATTCACATTAGCAAGATTACACAATCCACTGAACCCCCGTCACTCTGGCAAAATCCAGCCTGTAGAACCTGAACTTACACCTAAACGCTCTGATCACACTAACGGTGACGGGTTGCTGTGAAGATCTCACACATTTGGGTACGTGCATCCACACAGTGTTTCTTCTCTTTGCACCTTGACACCAAACGTAGGTTTAGTTTTGAGGTTTTAAGCCGACAAAATTCCTTGAGATGCACACGACTTAGAGGAAAGGAAAACCTTAGCAAAGCGAAATCTGGGTGAAGCGACAGAAAACATCTTTCTTTCCTCTGGTTATGAGGTTTCACATGTTAGGTTGATGGATGCAAAGCAGTTATCACATAGATTTGAATGCCAGTTTGAATGTTTTCTTCGCTACAAGTGGAAAATAGGTCATATGCATAATTTTGGCACTAGCTTTGGGAATACGGTTGGACAAATAGGGTGTTACTGTCCGTTTGTGTCAGTGCAGAGTCCGGTCAAGCAGAGCATCCTCAGTGAAGTATCAAGTTCCATTAAGAGCAATTAGATTGCCGACTCCCAGTGCGCTCTATACCACATAAGCGTGTAATGCTAATGTGTTTATGAGTCACCGGAGAAACTTCTCGCTGTGGCCCAGATATTCTGTGATCATTTTAAAAATCAACAAAAATCGCAGTTAGGCTCAGGCCTTTTGGCCACGTCACGTCAACGCAAAGTCGTGTGATTAAGTCTGTGGAAGCCTGTGGCTGGAGGTGAACATGGGTGTGTGTGTGGTGGATGGGGGGGGGTTCGGCCTGTCTGTGTCTCGTGCCGCTGAGGTTGCGCACGTTCCCTCAGGGAGATCCTCGTCTGGCAGATTAGGCCGATCATCATGGGAAACGTCTGTGGTTCTCCTGACCGACTTCACGTGACCCTGATTGAGCAGTCGTACCGCTTCACATGCTCCAGTCGCCACGGCGATGCCCGCGGGGGGGGGGGGCTCGCCTCCTCCCTTTTTTCAACAACTGGCCCAACCCATAATTACAAACACACGCGGAGATGCACAAGCAACCCACGTTTCCCAACCTCCGAATCACTCCCATCACGATGTCAACATCTTCGCCGTAGAGACGGGGATCAGCGTAGCCTGTGTTTGGAGTGAGGGAGGAAACTGTGGTTCAGAATTCTGTTGATTGTAGGAGGTTATTTCGTTGAAGCATTGAAGATTTGACACAGGGGAGTTTGCCACAACGGGTACTTTCCTTAAGTCATTTTTAGTTTCCCTTTTGTGAGGTATATAATGCAAATGTCTAATTTCCCCGAAAATGGTCCTCCGGTCATCCTCCTGGGTGACTTCAACATCCAGACAGAGAAGTCATCTGACCTCGTACACCTACTTTCTTCCTTCGCTCTGTCACTCACTCCCTCTCCTCCTACTCACAAAGCCGGCAATCACCTTGACTACATCTTTACTAGAAACTGCTCTACCACTAACCTCTCTGTAACTCCACTTCATGTGTCTGATCACTTCTTCATCTCTTACTCCCTTCCACTCTCTATAACTAACAAACCTCCTTCATTGACTAACTCTATACCGGCTCGTCGCAATATTCGCTCCCTCTCTCCCTCCTCGCTGGCATCCTCTGTTCTATCAGCTCTCCCTTCAACTGACTCCTTCTCACTCTTGCATCCGAACGCTGCTGCAGAGACTCTCCTCTCATCTCTTTCCTCCTCTCTAGACTCTCTCTGCCCTCTTACGACACGACGGACTGGCAAATCCCCTCCGGCTCCGTGGCTGTCTCAACCGGTCCGTGCCATGAGAGCCACCATGCGAGCGTCGGAAAGGAGATGGCGTAAATATAAACGACCTGACGACCTGCTTGAATTTCAATCTCTCCTCTCCTCGTTCTCTGCCTCTATCTCTGCTGCCAAAAGCTCTTTCTACCAGTCCAAAATCGAATCCTCATTCTCTAACCCCAAAAAACTCTTCTCGATCTTCTCCAATCTCCTCGAACCCCCTACCCCTCCTCCCCCCTCCACCCTTCTTCCGGGAGACTTTGTCAACTACTTCACCAAGAAAATAGCTGACATACGCTCCTCCTTCTCAAACCCACCACCTACTTCTCGCGTCCCACCGACCTCACCTCTTTCGCCCTCACTTCCCTCTTTCACCGCCCTCTCTCCTAACCAAATTCTTACCCTAGTAACCTCTGCCCGTCCGACCACCTGCCCTCTTGACCCCATTCCATCACATCTTCTACAATCTATCGCACCTGACCTTCTTCCGTTCCTTACCTTTCTCATCAACAACGCTCTGTTATCTGGCTGTTTTCCCAATTCTCTGAAGGAGGCAAGAGTCAACCCTCTCCTGAAGAAACCCACCCTCAACCCTTCTGAAGAAAACAACTACAGACCGGTCTCTCTTCTTCCCTTCTTGTCCAAAACCCTTGAACGTGCTATCTTTAATCAACTCTCCTCTTATCTCCACTGTAACAACCTCCTTGACCCCCACCAGTCAGGTTTCAAGGCAGGCCACTCTACAGAGACTGCTCTCCTTGCTGTCTCTGAGCAACTCCACACTGCTAGAGCCGCCTCTCTCTCCTCTGTCCTCATCCTTCTGGACCTCTCTGCTGCATTTGACACGGTCAACCACCAGATCCTTATTTCCTCCCTTCAAGAACTTGGTGTCACAGGCTCTGCTCTCTCCCTTCTCTCGTCCTACCTCGATGGCCGCACCTACCGGGTAACCTGGCGAGGATCTGTGTCGGAACCGTGTCCTCTTACTACTGGAGTTCCTCAGGGTTCCGTGCTGGGTCCCCTCCTGTTTTCGCTTTACACCAACTCTCTTGGCGCTGTCATTCGCTCGCATGGCTTCTCCTACCACAGCTATGCCGATGACACCCAACTAATTCTCTCCTTCCCTCGCTCGGACACCCAGGTGGCGGCTCGGATCTCTGCCTGTCTAACTGACATCTCTCAGTGGATGTCCGCCCACCATCTGAAAATCAACCCCGACAAGACTGAACTACTTCTCTTTCCCGGAAATGATTCGCTTACCCAGGACCTGACAGTCAACTTTGGAAACTCTGTGCTAACGCCCACTTCGACTGCTAAGAACCTCGGCGTCACACTCGACAACCAACTCTCCCTGACTCCCAACATCACTGCGACAACGCGATCCTGTAGATACACGCTCTACAACATCAGGAGAATACGTCCCCTTCTCACTCAGAAGGCAGCGCAGGTACTGATTCAGGCTCTTGTCATCTCCCGCCTGGACTACTGCAACTCCCTCCTGGCAGGTCTCCCTGCCACCGCCATTCGACCTCTGCAGCTCATTCAGAATGCAGCAGCTCGACTGGTCTTCAACCTTCCGAAATTCTCCCACACTACTCCACTCCTCCGCTCTCTTCACTGGCTACCGGTGGCCGCCCGCATTTACATTACATTACATTACATTACATGTCATTTAGCTGACGCTTTTATCCAAAGCGACGTACAATAAGTGCATTCAACCATAGGGTACAAACTCAGGAGAACAAGAAACAAGAAAGTGCAATTTCCTCAAATAAGCGAATTTACAATTTGCTATAGATGAGTGACGTCACAAGTACAATTTAAGTGCTGCAATTTGTTAGTCTTTAGTCGAGGTAGAGTCTGAAGAGGTGTGTCTTTAGTTTGCGGCGGAAGATGTGAAGGCTCTCTGCGGTCCTGATGTCTTCAGAGAGCGCGTTCCACCATTTCGGC
Source organism: Gasterosteus aculeatus (assembly GCF_964276395.1). Taxonomy (NCBI): domain Eukaryota; kingdom Metazoa; phylum Chordata; class Actinopteri; order Perciformes; family Gasterosteidae; genus Gasterosteus; species Gasterosteus aculeatus. Next base: position 12,107,591 of record NC_135699.1, on the reverse strand, counting down.
GCAAGGACAGCGAAGAGTCGAGACCTAGTCGAGTGTTTTGCTCTCAGTGAGGGAGGGACGAGTAGTTTTGCAGATGCAGAGCGGAGAGTGCGGGTTGGGATGTAGGGTTTGACCATGTCCTGGATGTAAGCTGGACCCGATCCATTCACAGCATGGTACGTGAGCACCAGTGTTTTGAACTGGATGCGGGCGGCCACCGGTAGCCAGTGAAGAGAGCGGAGGAGTGGAGTAGTGTGGGAGAATTTCGGAAGGTTGAAGACCAGTCGAGCTGCTGCATTCTGAATGAGCTGCAGAGGTCGAATGGCGGTGGCAGGGAGACCTGCCAGGAGGGAGTTGCAGTAGTCCAGGCGGGAGATGACAAGAGCCTGAATCAGTACCTGCGCTGCCTTCTGAGTGAGAAGGGGACGTATTCTCCTGATGTTGTAGAGCGTGTATCTACAGGATCGCGTTGTCGCAGTGATGTTGGGAGTCAGGGAGAGTTGGTTGTCGAGTGTGACGCCGAGGTTCTTAGCAGTCGAAGTGGGCGTTAGCACAGAGTTTCCAAAGTTGACTGTCAGGTCCTGGGTAAGCGAATCATTTCCGGGAAAGAGAAGTAGTTCAGTCTTGTCGGGGTTGATTTTCAGATGGTGGGCGGACATCCACTGAGAGATGTCAGTTAGACAGGCAGAGATCCGAGCCGCCACCTGGGTGTCCGAGCGAGGGAAGGAGAGAATTAGTTGGGTGTCATCGGCATAGCTGTGGTAGGAGAAGCCATGCGAGCGAATGACAGCGCCAAGAGAGTTGGTGTAAAGCGAAAACAGGAGGGGACCCAGCACGGAACCCTGAGGAACTCCAGTAGTAAGAGGACACGGTTCCGACACAGATCCTCGCCAGGTTACCCGGTAGGTGCGGCCATCGAGGTAGGACGAGAGAAGGGAGAGAGCAGAGCCTGTGACACCAAGTTCTTGAAGGGAGGAAATAAGGATCTGGTGGTTGACCGTGTCAAATGCAGCAGAGAGGTCCAGAAGGATGAGGACAGAGGAGAGAGAGGCGGCTCTAGCAGTGTGGAGTTGCTCAGAGACAGCAAGGAGAGCAGTCTCTGTAGAGTGGCCTGCCTTGAAACCTGACTGGTGGGGGTCAAGGAGGTTGTTACAGTGGAGATAAGAGGAGAGTTGATTAAAGATAGCACGTTCAAGGGTTTTGGACAAGAAGGGAAGAAGAGAGACCGGTCTGTAGTTGTTTTCTTCAGAAGGGTTGAGGGTGGGTTTCTTCAGGAGAGGGTTGACTCTTGCCTCCTTCAGAGAATTGGGAAAACAGCCAGATAACAGAGCGTTGTTGATGAGAAAGGTAAGGAACGGAAGAAGGTCAGGTGCGATAGATTGTAGAAGATGTGATGGAATGGGGTCAAGAGGGCAGGTGGTCGGACGGGCAGAGGTTACTAGGGTAAGAATTTGGTTAGGAGAGAGGGCGGTGAAAGAGGGAAGTGAGGGCGAAAGAGGTGAGGTCGGTGGGACGCGAGAAGTAGGTGGTGGGTTTGAGAAGGAGGAGCGTATGTCAGCTATTTTCTTGGTGAAGTAGTTGACAAAGTCTCCCGGAAGAAGGGTGGAGGGGGGAGGAGGGGTAGGGGGTTCGAGGAGATTGGAGAAGATCGAGAAGAGTTTTTTGGGGTTAGAGAATGAGGATTCGATTTTGGACTGGTAGAAAGAGCTTTTGGCAGCAGAGATAGAGGCAGAGAACGAGGAGAGGAGAGATTGAAATTCAAGCAGGTCGTCAGGTCGTTTATATTTACGCCATCTCCTTTCCGACGCTCGCATGGTGGCTCTCATGGCACGGACCGGTTGAGACAGCCACGGAGCCGGAGGGGATTTGCCAGTCCGTCGTGTCGTAAGAGGGCAGAGAGAGTCTAGAGAGGAGGAAAGAGATGAGAGGAGAGTCTCTGCAGCAGCGTTCGGATGCAAGAGTGAGAAGGAGTCAGTTGAAGGGAGAGCTGATAGAACAGAGGATGCCAGCGAGGAGGGAGAGAGGGAGCGAATATTGCGACGAGCCGGTATAGAGTTAGTCAATGAAGGAGGTTTGTTAGTTATAGAGAGTGGAAGGGAGTAAGAGATGAAGAAGTGATCAGACACATGAAGTGGAGTTACAGAGAGGTTAGTGGTAGAGCAGTTTCTAGTAAAGATGTAGTCAAGGTGATTGCCGGCTTTGTGAGTAGGAGGAGAGGGAGTGAGTGACAGAGCGAAGGAAGAAAGTAGGTGTACGAGGTCAGATGACTTCTCTGTCTGGATGTTGAAGTCACCCAGGAGGATGACCGGAGGACCATTTTCGGGGAAATTAGACAGGAGAATGTCCAATTCTTCCAAAAAATGACCTAAGGAGCCTGGCGGACGGTAGAGGACAATGATGGTTAATTGTACCGGGTGAGTGATTGTTACAGCATGGAATTCAAAGGACAATGGGGTGGATGGTGGTAGAGGGTAGAGAGAAAAGCTCCATTTGGGTGAAATGAGTAGACCTGTGCCACCACCCCTACCAGTGGGCCTGGGAGTGTGGCTGAAGGAGAAGGCGGAGGAGAGAGCGGCTGGGGTGGATGTGTTCTCGGGTGTGATCCAGGTCTCGGTCAGAGCGAGGAAGTCGAGTGACTGCTGGATAGCAAAGCCGGAGATGAAGTCAGCCTTGCGAGTCGCTGACTGGCAGTTCCAGAGACCTCCTGTGACGAGGTGCTGGACGTGTGAGGAGCGGGTGGGATAGGAGAGAGAGGAGAGGTTACGATAGAGAGCAGATCTAGCCCGAGGCCTGTAGTATCTGCGGGAAGAGATTCGAACAGGCACGGGTGAAGGGGTCAAACACATTATTAAAAATAGCAGAAGAAGGCGCCGCATTCAGCCGCCCCGAAGACTGCCACGAAAGACTCCTTTGTCTTTGTTCTGCTCGTCTTCGTCCTGCGAGGATAAGATAACGCTGAAGCTAACGCTTCCTACGATTTCTAGTTAAATACTCCCTCGTTAGTGGAAGTCGGCTGCGGCTGCGCTGGCCGCTCCCCCGTCGTTTAGGAGACAAAAGGTCGATTGGCCTCGACAGAAACTCCTCAAAATGCAAAGCACCAATAGCTTGACACCCTAATCAGTGAACAAACACCATGTGGTCTTTTGACAAAATGAGAGTTTAAGGATACAAGTCTTATTTGCTTCAGAAAACAAGGCAAAACAGACTTAGATCAGGTCAAAACCTAGCAGAGTTAGGAGGGCACACTGGCAGTTAACTTAATAGTAGAATCTAGAACACAAACTGGCACTAAAAGACTGAAAGAGCTTGAGCAAACTAGCAACCAAGATTACTTCAAACAAAGAGAACTGGTCGTGAGACGACAAAAAACTAAAGCAAATCAGCAATCACATTAACTTAAGACACTAGAATCAACAGCAAATTTAGCAGACTAGCTTGGTTTAAAGAAAGAGATACTTAGTCCGATTTCAGGTCGCCTGGATGTCTGGTGGCCTTGTAGAAGAGATGCACACTGGCTAGTTCAGGTCTGGGAAGGGGAATTTAACCTCTGAACGGCTGCGCTGGCCGCTCCCCCGTCGTTTAGGAGACAAAAGGTCGATTGGCCTCGACAGAAACTCCTCAAAATGCAAAGCACCAATAGCTTGACACCCTAATCAGTGAACAAACACCATGTGGTCTTTTGACAAAATGAGAGTTTAAGGATACAAGTCTTATTTGCTTCAGAAAACAAGGCAAAACAGACTTAGATCAGGTCAAAACCTAGCAGAGTTAGGAGGGCACACTGGCAGTTAACTTAATAGTAGAATCTAGAACACAAACTGGCACTAAAAGACTGAAAGAGCTTGAGCAAACTAGCAACCAAGATTACTTCAAACAAAGAGAACTGGTCGTGAGACGACAAAAAACTAAAGCAAATCAGCAATCACATTAACTTAAGACACTAGAATCAACAGCAAATTTAGCAGACTAGCTTGGTTTAAAGAAAGAGATACTTAGTCCGATTTCAGGTCGCCTGGATGTCTGGTGGCCTTGTAGAAGAGATGCACACTGGCTAGTTCAGGTCTGGGAAGGGGAATTTAACCTCTGAACGGCTGCGCTGGCCGCTCCCCCGTCGTTTAGGAGACAAAAGGTCGATTGGCCTCGACAGAAACTCCTCAAAATGCAAAGCACCAATAGCTTGACACCCTAATCAGTGAACAAACACCATGTGGTCTTTTGACAAAATGAGAGTTTAAGGATACAAGTCTTATTTGCTTCAGAAAACAAGGCAAAACAGACTTAGATCAGGTCAAAACCTAGCAGAGTTAGGAGGGCACACTGGCAGTTAACTTAATAGTAGAATCTAGAACACAAACTGGCACTAAAAGACTGAAAGAGCTTGAGCAAACTAGCAACCAAGATTACTTCAAACAAAGAGAACTGGTCGTGAGACGACAAAAAACTAAAGCAAATCAGCAATCACATTAACTTAAGACACTAGAATCAACAGCAAATTTAGCAGACTAGCTTGGTTTAAAGAAAGAGATACTTAGTCCGATTTCAGGTCGCCTGGATGTCTGGTGGCCTTGTAGAAGAGATGCCCGCATCCAGTTCAAAACACTGGTGCTCACGTACCATGCTGTGAATGGATCGGGTCCAGCTTACATCCAGGACATGGTCAAACCCTACATCCCAACCCGCACTCTCCGCTCTGCATCTGCAAAACTACTCGTCCCTCCCTCACTGAGAGCAAAACACTCGACTAGGTCTCGACTCTTCGCTGTCCTTGCGCCGAAATGGTGGAACGCGCTCTCTGAAGACATCAGGACCGCAGAGAGCCTTCACATCTTCCGCCGCAAACTAAAGACACACCTCTTCAGACTCTACCTCGACTAAAGACTAACAAATTGCAGCACTTAAATTGTACTTGTGACGTCACTCATCTATAGCAAATTGTAAATTCGCTTATTTGAGGAAATTGCACTTTCTTGTTTCTTGTTCTCCTGAGTTTGTACCCTATGGTTGAATGCACTTATTGTACGTCGCTTTGGATAAAAGCGTCAGCTAAATGACATGTAATGTAATGTAATGTAAAGAGAGAGTTGAATATGCATTTATCCCCCAAAACAAATGACTTTCACAACCCCGGTGGAAGTGACATGCTTTCACGGTGGAAGGGTTAATATTTGGGTGATGGCGCATGTGACGAAGGGTCACAGGAAGCAGAGTGCAGAAGGATTTCCTCTCCTCCTTCGCTTCCCTTTTACATCCAGCTCTGCATCTTGACCAGCGAAGCAGGGGTTTATTTTCTGTAGGACACATATGAGTAGAGTCTTTATTGGGATTCTGTCTAGTGGGCACAAAGAAAGCAGTATGTGCCCAAGAACTTGTAGCGGAAACTGTGTGTGTGCGTGTGTGTCTCTGTGTGCATGTTGGTGTGTGTGAGTTGCTCTATTTAAAGTACAATCCTCCTTGACCTGGTGTGGTTGGATTGGTTATTCCTCCATGGACTTTTATACATTTACATACTATTAGAGTGAGCGTGTGATCTGGATACAAGATAACAGCACAAAGGTGTGCAACATTCTGGATGGAATGATAGCATGAGATTGAATCATGGTCCACATTAAGCTGTCATGTCAAATGCAGCCGACCGTTTACACAAAAGCGTTTCACTTATCATCGTATTTAATATATTGATGCTGCTAGAAGAAAACGATGCGCTCGTGTCTTCAGTTTGTGTGACAGTCCAACGCAAAGCCGGTGGTTTCATTTACTAAGAGGCCTAAACTCAAATCAAATTAATCTTTTTGAGTGATGTTTGCTGCTATGCATATAACAAAAACTGCACTCCAACACGTAATGCAAGAAGGCAAGTCTTCAAAAATAAAAAATAAGTAGGGGAACAAAATAATTCTCCCAAACATCTCTAAAAATAGTTGGATATTTAAATGCTCTTTTGCCTGTATGACCTATTTTGTTCACATGATATGACTGCAGCAAATACACAAGTCTCCCTCCTGCACATTTCCCTCTCTGCTTCCTCTCCCTTTTCTCCTCCCCCACACACGCTCACTCCTTTGATTCAGTTTTGAGGTCAGCTTGCAGCTCATCTCAGCACCTGATCTCTTCCTTTTTAAACACTTTGCATTTACGCCTCTTGTCCCCCCTCCTCCCCCCTTTCACAGCCTTCAAATGAAAGGTCTATTGAAGGAAAGTGCAAAGAGGACGTTACACAAAGTAATGACAAAACCCCAAACTGAGGTTGAGGGGGTTGAGCATAAGTCCCTAAAAGCTTCAGAGATCAAATCATGTGGATTATTGTTTGATTACATTTAGCATTCGTAATCCATTCTTTATGCATGGACATAATGACTAAATGTTTATTATTTATAAACTGGCTGATGGACATCCAGATAGAAACGCTGTTTGTTTACCAAATTAAAAAAATCTAGATGTGACATTAAGCAGCAAATGTAACAGTCTGTCCTCATTTACACAGAGTTGTGATCTAAAGACTCAACTGTGTTCTGGAGTCTCTCTTGATTGGTTCGTACTTAAACTTCACTAACTAAAACTACACCTCTTCTAATTGATATCGGAGGTTTATGACGTTAGTGCAGGCTTTGTGACTATTGTGACCAAAAGGCCACTTCTGCCAGCTGTCACTCATTCTTTCCAAATACTGAATTACAAAAACTCACCCAAATGAATTGGTTAAAGTTCATGAATAATGTCTCTGGAATTAAATACGCTGCATTGCAGCTTTAATTGAATCCCTGCCTTTCGCTGCATCATCCCTCTTTCACACTCACTCAAATAAAACACGCGTGAGCTGCCGCAGACGCCAAAGGCTGAAACTCTTGTTTTTTCACCAAAAGACAAAAACAGAGTAGTGATGACCCGACTTATCTTTCATCTATAGATCTCTCCCCCCTCTTTTGCTGCCAGTCCTCTATGATAACCCCTAATGGAATATGTTTCCCCCTCGCAAATCCCACAGAAATAAATCCTCTTTTTTCAGAACAAGTGGGTGGGTAAGGGAGGGGGGGGGCAGTGGGGTTCGTCTGTCACACGGAGGAATACAGTTGCCTTGGCAACCCCCGATGGTTTTTCCTCCGCAGCCTGGCAGCAGAGTGACTGGTTGGGGTGAGTTTGCTGAGGATGTCTTACATGGAGCGAGGGTGTCAGCAATCTTCTCAAAAGTAGTGCACATTATAGTGAGGCGCCAAATGGGTCTGAGATGAATTTATTATCAGTGATGTTGCTTTAAATTCGGAGATGGGTCACATGTGAATTTTTAATTGATGTGCATCAGATGACGGAGATGGAAGGGGAGTTTACATTTTCTTTCCAGAAGTAGACTTATGGACGAACGACGTTGGGGAAGTGTTAAGGAAGAAAACAGATATTATAAATCATGACCAACGGTTGCACAGCAGTAGAACAAACCCTTTCACAGATGTCCTGACTGGATATATTTTTAACACATCAGTATAATTACTGCTTCATTATTCTCCCTTGTTCCTTTATGATGACATACAGGCAGGTGGATCCAGCAGTGGCAGGATGCTTCCCCCGTGTGAACAGATGTGGTACTGCAACCGCTCCTGCAGAAGGACGTCTCCAAATGCACGTCTCAGCTACGACCAAGAGGGGTCGGGGAGGTGACGCTAAACCCATACAGTCGAGGGTTCAATATTAGTAACTCTCAGGCAGCTATACAACTTAAAGAGACACCTTTTTTCTTTAATCTGGATGTAGGCTGAGAGACTTGAGAAGTTGAATTGTACAAGTTAATGTCTTTGTGAACTGTAGAGAATATCTGTGGGATGAAAATAGACCTTAGTGTTGACTGTAAGTATGGGATTAGGAGCAAGAAACACCGGATTTGAATACCCTCTCATAGATAACTGTAATGATTCATTGTTATATTTTATTCTCTTTGCTGGGTGTGCAGTGTGGATATTGATGACATTTTGTTCTACTTGAATTCCAACTACCCAAATAACAGGAGATAAGAAATTACAAGAGAAATTGAAGGTGAAGACATGTGATGCAAGAGGGGCTGGTTGTATAAACTGTAAGAAAAAGCTAAAAAAAGGTATTTCAAAATAGCCTTAACAAATGTGACAAAATATATTTTAATACATTATAAGGGCACTTTAGCAAACCTAGAAAACAAATGAAAGGTCATCAGAAGGACAGGAAAGGCTGAGAATTGTGATTTCATTCAATTATTACTACTCAGCCATCCTTACTCTCAGCTGTGACCCCCCCTACTCGCTCATCTCGCCACACACTCTTTTCAAGAAATAAAAACAGATAGATACATTTTTCACCCACGCTTTTTACCAGATATGCAGAACGACTAACAACGAGTGAAACAACACGTGTGTGTGTGTGTGTGTGTGTGTGTGTGTGTGACACACCGAAGAAATGCACTGATTCCCAATCAGACTGCACTTAATAACGGACTGTAAATGTTGCGTAGTGACAGCTGTACCGCTCGCCTGTAGACCTCCACACGCACCGCTTACACATCTCGCCCCTAATTAAGTGTCCGTGCCACAGACAAGAAAAAACATGCTTGCTCGTGCCACAGGGTAGATATTTACTTTTTTTAAATCAAAGAGAGATGTTGACACCGAGCACCTGATAAACGTGAAACAATGAACGGTGTCTACAAAGTACCACGGTAACATTTGTCCGTCTTCAAGTCGACGCCAAAAACCCTCGCCGTCCAGACAGAAGAGGCAGAGTGTAAAATCCACTGTCCACCCGGCAACGATCCCCTTCGGAACGGACGGGCGGCTCTTGGATCCCACGTGGCGAGTAAAGAGGGTTAACGCGAAGCATCGGTTCCCTCATCCGCCCTCATACATCACCGCTCCCGTTGGCTCATTTTGTCCGGTCTCCGCTGGCGGCATCGTCGTCGTCCTCCCACTGAGGAGGCACTGGGCGAGGGCCGATCGCGACAATCAGCGGTGTCACTTTGCGGCAACTCCTCCCTCGGCATCGTCGTGCAGCATCAGACGGTTACTTTTAGAGGGGGGGGGGACATCGATTCCAACTGCCGGCATTGAGGATTCAGTGGATTTCAATGTGGACCTGCGAAGTGATGAGGAAGCGGTCAGGCAACATCCGAAATGAATGGAACAGGTAGTTTCCAATTCAGACATTCATGGAAACGTTCAGGGTTCATGGAGCTCAAACTTTTCAATCAGCAAGGTTCATTTTGGAGGGGGGGGGGGGGGCACATCAATAACAGCAGATTCTCTGCTGCACAGCTGAAATTGGCCTATGTGTTAGATATTAGATTTTTATGGGATATTTAAACTTCAAATCAGTATAAAATATTAGTGTGAACGGATTTTAATTTAAACGGAACATTATTATGGTAGGACTGTATTACCTAAATGCATACGTTTAAATACAAAAATAGTTGCTGCTTGCTGCACAGGCAATCGCTTTTAAATGGAGGTCTAATCTCTACCTGAAGAGGACAAGTGGATTTAAAAAGAAAACAAACAAAAAACAAATGACACATTTTTGTATTGTGGGGACTTCAGACAGTTGGCAATTTATGGAGCGTTTGAATAATTACCTGTAACCTGACATTAAACATCATCGAAGCCACCAAGTAGATGTAAGGGAATCTGATTCGCAGTCGCCACGCGAGATCAAAAAATATCAACAAAGTCCTCGTCAAGCCTTTGGAAAACACTCCGTAAGTCCGACCAGCGGAGCTCGAGAACCGGAGCACTAAATAAGACAGACCCGCCATAAAGGCGAGGTTTGCCTCGGCCGGTTGCTAAGGTAACCGTGTGTCAGTTAGTGAAGCAAACGGACGATTACGATGTTGACTGATGAGTAAGAGTCCATATTTCTATCGTTGACTCACGCCGAGCTCCATTATTTTTGTTTTGCTTTTTTCGTGGCCGTGTCGCTAGAGCTGCTCCACCCCGACGGCTTCTCGGTCTGTTCCTGTTGTGGTCAACGGGGGACTGATAACGGTGTGACACAAGCGGAAGCTGTAGACGGGCATGGGTTTTATTTGCCCTGACTCAATTCTGAAGGCATGTTGTAATTATTGTCTACACAGTAACTACAGAGTAGACAAACAAACAAAGCAGGTCATGGCAGGGATATAACGTTTAAAGCATTAAAAGAATAGACGAATACAAATAATATGTTATGGGTTATAGGATTTAGTAGCATAATTGTTACACCCAATAGTTTTGCCATATTCAAATAAATGACAAACGGTGGTATACGTCTGGAGTCAGTCCATTTATTTTCATCGATGAGGGATTTCCTCATTAATAAATAATGGAACTTAAATGTTTTCAAGATAACAGGTTTAAAACGGGGTTTTGGTATCTATTTTCACTTATTAATTATCATTGTCTATTTTACTGCCTTGATCAGTCATCTATGCGCATAACCAGAGGCTTCTGTGCCAAATTATCCCCACAGTAGCAACTGTTTGTGTGCAATTTGACACGTATATAATATTATTTATATTTATATTTGAAAGGTGGTCATCCAAGGCAGCGACATGTAGGACATGTTGATACGCCAATGTGGGTGGGACTCAACTGTTACCTGCAACCATAAAGAAGGGGCATCTTTCTGAATTTCTCAACCTGCCACCCTTAGACTAAAATAAACACGAGTGCTGCTTTGTCTGAAGGATCTGGACCGGATCCGAATAAATCTAAAAGGTTTCTGATGCAACTGTTTCAACCTGATGTTCGAGACTTTATTGTGAAACGTGCCTGGAGAGCAGCGTTCAGGGAAAAAGTCCCTTCCTCACAACGTCACCTCCTACACCCGCGTCACACGCTAAGTAGTCCGTTTTATTCCTGCTCATTTGCTTTGATCTAATTTAACTTTCAAATAAAAAAAAGCCCGAGTGCATTATCTGATTAAGGCTCGCCCGCTGCTTGTTTTGAGGACGTTACGGCTCGTTAATCGGCCCGTGGGCGGATCTCCTCTGCGCACCGGATGCACCATCTGGTGGCGGTGTGTAACTTCATTTTTTGTCCTCCTCAGGGGTGGTGGCCGCCGCTGTGTTTTTTTTTTTTTTTTGCATCACAACCTTTTTCCAGATCGGCCCACCAAAGCGTGGGAATGTTGCGAGGGACTTTGTGACGAAAACTCGCGTTAAAGCGCCGTGACAAGTTACTCCCAAGTTCCCCACCCGTCCAGCTCGCCTCCACGTCACCGGAGCTCGCGCCCGCCACCGGAGACCCGCTCGCGAGACGCCGTCGGAAACGTTGCAAGCGGCGAGCGATTCCGGACAAAGGAAAGAAGAGACTCGCGAGCTAGCGTTAGCCGGCTCCCGGTGCTAGCGTAGCATTCCTCTAGCCGCGGCGCAATGCAGGCCATAAAGTGTGTCGTTGTTGGAGACGGGTGAGTTAAACGTGAGCGGTTCTGACCGCGAGTCGCTTTCCCGCTCGCATGTTGGATTTACATTCGGGAATAAACGAAGAGGGACGTTAGACCAAAAAGGTTGTTATCATCGGACCAGCTAACGTTAGTGTAAATATCGGTCTGATTCACATTCTCGTCTAACGGGTGAAGTTCGCTACCACGGCGAACTTTTAACTAACCTGTTTGCGCGTCACGGGTTTTTATTAAGTTAGCGGTTTCGGTACTTGTTTGTGGCGGTGGTTGTTGTTGTAAAAACAAACTTTTCATTAGTATTCAAGTGGGCTGCTAATCCTCGACTTAAATGAAGTTAACGTTACGTTGCTATCTGGTCAGACATCGCAACGACATTTAATCACAACACGTGAAGAGCTAAGCGTATATTATATTATATTATCATTTTGCTATAAGTACATTTTGTAGAACCTGTCTGCAACCGGCACGGATTTGTAAATGATTAAAGAACGAGCCGTGACTGATTTTCCTCTCTGTGTAACTATGAAGTCAACATGGTGATGAGGGTGTGGTGGAGACCTCCGAGTCATACACGTCCCTGTGACTGCGTTTCATTCACTGATTACGCGTTGGTAGTCTGCAGTAGAAAAAGGGTGCATCGCTTGAGTTTCACATCTGATGAGTTTCATTTACGGGGAATTCACAAGTCTCAAATAAAAGGGGAAATAATCCCAATCTTCTCTGGTCGCCCGTAGCAACAGTGTCTGTATTTGGAGTAGAGCTGAAACCATTTTTAAATGAATTAGGGAAAGACAAATAAAGATTCTTCTTAAATATATAGTTTAAAAACTGGTTTCTTTGGATTTTGGACCATTGTTTGGACACACAAACAATAATCTAAAAATCGGGAAAAGTCTCGACATAGGCATACTGCATACTTGAAAAACTAACAAACATTAACTAATAACTATTCCTCATTTCCCTCCCTTCTCCAGAGCTGTGGGTAAGACCTGCCTGCTCATCAGCTACACCACCAATGCCTTTCCAGGAGAGTACATCCCCACAGTGTGAGTATTGGAGGCCACCTTCTTTCATCAGCTGATCAGGCCTCACCTTTTATGTCCTACAGTCCATGTGCAATTAAGATCTAGCATCTTGCTCAAGTGTGGTTGCGTACAGAACGTTCCAATCCCTGCTCTGTACGGCAGCTCACTATTAAAGATTCAGAGTGATCTGAAAAAGCCGAAGGCAACCGTGCCGGTTTCCCCATTTCCTGTTATTGTTAATATATCAGTTTATATTCACGCTGATGTGTTTAACTCATTGATACTTATTTTCTGTCAGGTTCGACAACTATTCCGCCAATGTTATGGTGGACGGGAAGCCGGTGAACCTGGGTCTTTGGGATACAGCAGGACAAGAAGATTATGACCGACTCCGCCCACTTTCCTACCCACAAACGGTACAATGAAGCGCCAGGGGGTTCTGTATTATATTTGACTTATTGTGATTCTCATTGAAGTGGTGTGTTTGCCTTGAAGTTAATGGCACTGGTTCTCTTGCATAATACTTTTGGAAAGTACAAATAAGGAAGTAAGATGAGGAAAGAAAAGGCTCCAGACTGACCTTTTGTCCTGCATGCGCACAGGAGAAGTTATTGCTATTCTTTACAGGATATGGTCATTGATGGAATCTGATTGTACTCTTTCCTTTGTCTTGCCAGGATGTGTTTCTCATCTGCTTCTCGCTCGTGAGTCCGGCCTCCTTTGAAAACGTCCGTGCCAAGGTGAGTTGATACAGTGCTGGTCTGATAAAGGCGGTCGCGTCGTTGACGTGGATCGGTTTTATGACGAGATAAGAGGCATCCGGGGGCATTTTGATTGGCCCACGTTTTCATCTCCAGGGAGGACTCCTACATTTGTATAGATTTATTTTGACTCGTATACTGTGGAGAGCGGCACTGGGTTCATTTTAAAGTGGCCCATAATAAGACAGTTTACTAGTTTGTTTAATCTCGTTGCTCCTCCTGAGAACGATTTAATGCGACCTACGTATCTATTGCTACCCCATTTGATGAACTGGGTTGAATGGTCTTTTGAAGTAAACGCTGATTATATTCAACAAGGCATATAAAATAATACCCACACTTTGAGTTTGATTGAGAACAACCATCTATTGGGCAATACATATACATGCCTCTATGGGAATTGACTCAGCTCTAAGGTTCTTTGTTTTTGTCTCCCCATCACCGTCAAACTACTAATACTCCTTAGTCATTCTGGGCATTTTATGTTGAAGATAAAGTAGACCCGTTTACAAAGTTATCACTTGTCAACGTTGTGGTCTCTGTGCAGTGGTACCCTGAGGTGAGACACCATTGCCCCAACACTCCCATCATCCTGGTGGGTACCAAGCTGGATCTGAGAGATGACAAGGACACCACAGAGAAGCTGAAGGAGAAGAAACTCTCCCCCATTACATATCCACAAGGACTGGCGATGGCCAAAGAGATCGGTAACAGCAAACATCGCCTTTAGCGAGTTATCTCTGATTATGTGAATTGTTTTTTACCAAAGTACTAAAAGAAAACCTATTTGCCGTGTGGCTTCCTCAGGTTCAGTAAAGTACCTGGAGTGCTCAGCCTTGACTCAGCGTGGCCTTAAAACGGTGTTCGACGAGGCCATCCGGGCCGTCCTCTGCCCCCCACCCGTCAAGAAGAAGGGAAGGAAGTGCCATCTCTTCTAAGGCTTCCTCCGCTGGAACGGTTGCAGGGGAACATGGCCGCTAGTGGTGAGAGGTGGCCAAAGAAACACACCAGTATACACACACAAACATTGTACTTCAGATTCTTTCCTTCCATAAGTGTAGCTGCGGCAGATTTACCAACGGTTTCTATGAAAGATTTGACGTAGGGTCAGATAGAGGAGATGGAGTCGGCCGATGATTCCCACCAACACGTACTGTATAGACAACACTATGAAATTCTTGAGGCCTTCTGTGGATTGGATGTTTTGTAAAAGAAAATAAAAAATGGACCGTGGAATGTTTTTCGATTTGCTCCTCCACTGAGTGTCCACTTTTCTTTTTGGTTTTGTTTACAGTCTTAGTTGTTTTGTTTTTAGTGGAAGGAATATTGCCAAATGCATCTAGCAGACGTGCTGTATTTTTAATCAAAAATAAAATCCATGTTCTATTGTCTCAAACCTTTTTAAACCTACAAAATACTGTGGGACGTTTGCTGTTGTGTGCTACTGCTTGTTCAGCGCCTTGATCAATGGCGTTTTCTCTCTTCATCATCACTTAGTGGGGGCGGTCCCGCGTCATCGCACTGTCAACAGGGAACTTGAATCTAATCATATGTGAAGGTTTTTTTTTGCGTCAGATCGCTGTTTGTGCGCCGCAAGTCTCTCCACTAGTTCACTTCCAGTAATTCGTGGATTTAACGAAGCCTAAAACCTACTGACGGTTCTGACCGAGGGAAGTGGTCATCCGACCGTGCTGTTAAACCTAAATGATCCAGTATTCTACGCGTTTGGCTCCAGTGGGACCGGTCAGCTTCCTGGTATTTCTCAATATTTCCCTAGAAGTGTATCTCGACCGCATAGCTGCCCAGGAGTGCAACGCTGCAAACCATATTGGATTGGAACTGGTTTGGTGGAGGGGAAGAAGAGCAAGTTCTTTTTTTAATGCTCTGTGGGCATTTATAAAAAAAATAAAAACATTAGATTTTTAATAGCATCACTACTGGCTAAGCAATGTCACTGAGAAGAGCATTTACGGCCGCTAGCGACGGTAACAAAGCTGTTGTCGGTCAGCGTACTCATCTTTGTTTATAATCATATTATTTGACTGTTTTGTATCCTTTGCAGAAATTACACTTCACTCACTGTATTGTTATAAACTAACACTATGAATATCCTTTTGTTTGTTACCTCTTCAGTTAACGCTACCTTAATCTCCCTACAAGCCTAGCTTTTTGTAATTATTGCTGATCGCATGTACGTGCAACATATACTGAAAACGAAGATTTAGAATTGCAATGGTTATATTTTTTTGGCCTATTTACAAAATGTATTTGAACCACTAGATCAGGGGTTAAGTACATGTTGCTCATGTGTATTGTATTCAGACATCCAGCTGTGCTTTAATTGAGGCCAATGTTGTAACTCTTTAGACTGACTGATAAAAGCTATTGTCACTTTTTGAAAAAGCCAATAAATTCAAGTGAAACCAACTCTTCTGCCTATTTGTTGGACTGCGACGCCGCAGTTTTTCCCTTGATGCAACACTGGCTGCTCAAGCGTAAGAATTTCAAAGTGCTTAAACTGACCTGTCAACTTTTAGCAGTCTTCCAAAAGCTTGTATCTGTTCAGAAGTTTTATAATAAATGTAATGTTACATAATATTGCAACCATGGAGTTAAGGACACAAAACAGGCAGTTCTTCCATAAATATTTCAATGAGGGTGCCAGAGGAATTTAACAGCATTTAATGTTAGAGTCCACATGGAACAGTTACTGTTTACAAATTTACAAATGAAGATGGAAGAATATCAAAACATTAATATAAATGCAGTCGTGTGCAGCACTGCCTCAAAGAAAAAGTGCAAGTAATACCTGTTAAACATGGTAATCTTACTAAATGTAAAGTGGCCAGTTATTAAAAAAAATAAACTCCAACAATCTGCCTTCTCGTCAGTTGTGAGGCTTTGATCGGGCTGGTCGTTGAAAGTAAAGAGGCTCAAAGTTCAAACATCAAGGAGCAGTCGTATTAAAGTCGGGGGCAATAAAGTGGATTTGGATCAAAATGCTTGTATTGTGTGCAAATTAATTATATTGCATGAGATAAAGAAAGCATTTTTATTTTAAATCAAAACCTGACAAGGTCATGTGATCATAAGACTATTCATAAACCCACAAGGTTTCTTTTAATAAGGCATTTGTCCAACAATTGAACAGAAATCTCAATTAATTTACCATCAGTCATAATACTTAATAAAACCTTTTCCAAAAACTTTTTAAATCTCTCAGGCTTTGACCAAGCACTGATTTTCCGTCTTGCTGCAGAGATTCAGGAGTCAACAAATCGCAACAATGTCCCTGAAGTTGTAGGTATGCTGGGAAGAAAACAAAGTCATGATTTAGAAAACAAAGATGCAATAAACAGTTTCTCCAATAGTCTCCAACAGCTGCCTTCACTTTAGATTTGACGGAATCATTTCAGAACAACAGTGGCCCAGCTGGCTTGTTTTTTGAACGTTTTTGACAACCGCATACACCCGAGACCCAGCTTATGTCCCGAGGGTTGTTCAAGCAGGCAACAAATAAAACCCTCAATTACTGAGCAGCATAAATCATAAATGCAGGAGCAGCTTCATCAAGCACCCTTCCTTTCACCTACTGCAAAAAAGGCGAATAAAAACCAAAATCCAACCCTTTTCAGAACAATATCTTTTTTTTTTAACAAGCAAATGTCACCTTTCTACCAGCTCTGCGCCCACGATGTCATGGATGTGGTACTTCATGTGGAATTTCACATGCGAGGTTGTTCGCCGCTCCTCTAGCTCCGCCTTTAGGACCTCGCTGTATTTGGACTTCTTCACCATGCCCAGCACGGCTTTCCGACCTGACGAGAGGAGCGTTGGGGAAAGCAGTCCTCCAATTAGCCCTGACAGAAATGCCGTTTAGCCACAGTGTTACTGTGTTTCACCGCCTCGCCACACCTTGTATGAAGTACTTGGTGAATTTGCCAGAGTTGGGAATGGAGAGCCACCAGCTGCCTGCGTCCCTCACAGTCAGGACCCCCGACTTCACCAGCTGCCTGGAGTGAGAGAAAATACAGATGTGCGCTGATCTTTCAAAAAATGTATTTTCACAAACTAGAAGTAAACATGACACGAGATCGAGCGGAGTCTTTCATACGTGATCTCGGAGTCCGTGAAGAGAAACTCCTTGAGCATCTTGTCTTTGCTGAAGCTCAGTTCTGTGCAAGGAGACAGCAATTTCGCCAAGAACCTCTCCACGGTGGCCCGCGTAGCCCGGCCGTCCTCCCCCGCCAGCACTTTGGACTTGTAATCGGCGGCAAACACCAGCCCGAAAGCGTCCGCGTCGAAGCCGAGCTGAAACATCAGCAGCTCTCCTTGTTCTCGCAGTTTGTTCTGCGGGCCCAGAAGAAGAAGGGAAGTGGTTTTTTTTTTTCCACATTCAGAGGGAGGCGCACAGGACCTTCTGAACACTGAGAAGTTGTCTCACCAGCTCCTTGTCCACCAGCGTCTTGTCGTCGTGTATGCTGTAGAGTTGGTGCTTGAGGACAATTTGAGGCAAGCTGTCGTTGAAGAGCTTCCTGGGGAACAGCGTCGCAAGATACTCGAGGGTGGATCGGATGTCAGTCGGCCCTTTTAAAGTAAATCGATGAGTTTTAATCTGAAGTGAGAAATTGCGGAAACAAATATTAACTTTCAACGGCCACACCTACCGTCTCCATCGCTGACTGCTCCGAACTTCTGTGTCCCATTTCTTCTTTTCTTCACCTTGAAAGTGTCTGAAATCAAAGCCCGTTTCCTGTTCATACCTGAGGGGGGAAAGAACGTGTCAGAGAACCTGCAGAATAAACCGGTTTAGCCAGACAGCTGCTTTTCTGTCTCCACAGACCCGATGGAGGGAAGAGTCTTTAGTATTCAGGCCATCGGAAATACTGTAAATACAATAAATGACATCCCCCTCACGTTTGATGGAATAAACAGTTGCTTATAAACGCCAGTTGTCGATGGAATTAATACTTTGTTGAGATGCTTGCTTTTTCTCATCATCAGGTGTGTGTCCCATAGCTCAGTGAATTTAGTTAATGGTAACTAACGACTGTTAGACAGCGAGGTTAACCTTAGTTGTTGTTTTTTAAATCTAAACGATAATCTAGCTTTGTCAAATTCACACAGGAAGCAATTCAACTCGAGCCACCGATTAATTTATCTAGTCTTGCTTCTTTTGATAGCAAAGCTATTCCGACCGTTAGTTATATTTAACTTAACGTACCGTTACGTTAACCATCCACGTTTGCAGCTAACGTTAGCTGACTCGGCTAACACTACGTGTCGTGTACACATGGGTGTACACCGACGACGGGATTCGATGTTTGAACAAATAAACTAGCATTAGTTTAAAACGCTTACCTAATTGCTACTTATAGCAATCAATGTGTGTATTCACATCGCTTTGGACACATTTATTGCCACAGCTCCAGCGGAGAGTTTAAAAACTCTTTTTTGTGTTTTGCCCGGAAGTGTCGCGGCTTCCATCGCGCTGATTGGACGAAAGACAGGATGCGGAAGTAGCGTCGAGTTTGCTGTCGACAGGGAGCGTTGTAGTTAGCTTGTGATGCTATTAGCTATCCCGCCACCGAGACCGAAACACGTCTTGTTTTCTTTCTGTCCCTTTTGGGGTCTATTAGAAAAGAAGCTGCAACATGTGATGGTCGACAACAAAATCCCGTTTATTATTGTGTCTCACGGGGCATTGAAAGAAAAGGTAACATTATCTTAACGTAAGCTGATTTTGATGTGCATGCTGACCACGGTGCGTTAGGTTTTCAATTTAATAACAGCTGAGTTAACGTTAGTTGCAATAAAGTAGTTTTATTGAACATAAACGAGATATTTCTTTAACCCTTGATTTACCTAATATACAACAAGCATGCCCAGAAACACACGTCTTATTCGTCAATAAAGACACACTTCACACGCACACAACACTCGTTACAAGCATCTGCGTCTTTACGTTGTATGTCTGCATTAATATATAGTTATTTACACAGGTCACAGTGAGACGTGCAATTGAGGTGCAAACATCGATTACTCTTATAAACTTTGTTGATCCCGTAATAATACACACAATAAAAGTAACCGTGGGATCCAGTTAGCCATAAGCATCCATTATACTCAATATGAAGCATACATAATAAGTGATGCTCTATGAAACTCATAGTGGGTTGTCTTGTCATCTTTTATTCATACTTAGTTTATTTACATTTTGTGGATTTTCTGACAGTAGGGCAAGACAATCACTAGATTAAAAAAAAATCAGAATCTTCCATCTTTCATAAATCAATTCTCTTTTTTCCCCCACTCTGTAGCAATGGACCAGCACAGATCCCACAATCCCAACTCGAGCTACCAAAACCCCCAGTCAGCATACAGACGACACCGAGATGCCGGGGGAAGAAATCACTGTGAGAATAAACGCTCCAGACCGAACCAGCAGCAGCAGCATCATCATCATCATCAGTCTGGGCCAGCGCCAAATTTGAGCACCCGGAAGGAGCTGTATGAAAGAGACTTTCCCGTGTACAAACAGCCAGTCGAAATAGGATGTTTTTCCCTGGACTCTGAGCGTCGATTCTTCAATGACGGCAGGCAGATGAGATACTACGTGGAACCTGAAAGAAATCCTAATTTTGACCTGAGGGATGGATACAAGGACCGCTATATAAAGAGAGACGGAAACGTGAAGGAGAAGCTGGATCACATCCTACGATGGATCTTGGCTAATAAATCAAAGCTCTGCTCAAAGGGGGCTGCAGCCTCACCGTGGTAAGTGTCACTGTTAGTATTTACTCTGTCTTCTTCTTCTTCTTCTTCTTCTTCTTAATAATGGTAACAGCTGCAGGTCAGGTAAATAGTCCCCTGGGATCTGTAGTTGCTACTCCAACCACCTCTAACCAAAACTCTCCGGTTGGATCCTTATTCTGGGTTCTACCTCTGCTCTTCCTAGTGCTTTAGATTTCGACTTTGTGACGTGGCGCGGCCATCTGACCAAGCTGCTGACCACCCCCTACGAGACGCGCGAGGGCTGGTTGCTGGCGGTCACCAGGTTCAAGGGCACGCTGTACATCAGCGAAGTGGAAACGGAAGCGGCTCGACGGGAACAGGAGAACCGCACTGAGAGACACGAGGAGATGATGTACTGGGGATACAAGTTTGAGCAGTACACATGCGCAGGTAGGTGGGTGGGTTCTTGTGATATGGCTTCATATTAACTCGGTTTTCTTTTATAACCTTGATTGCGGTTTAATCAAATCAAATTGCATTACAAAAGATCACATCGGTGTTGTATTTTGACTGTGGGAACCCAATTCTGCCAGGAAAGGAAAAATCACTAAGACTAGTAATCCAAGTAATAAATTACATTTCTTTTTCACATTTAACCCTTGAAATGATGAAGGCACTTGCACAAGATAGTACTAAATGTTAACCCTATTTTTTGGTGATTGATCATTATATAGATTTTTTTTCATTGCACAAAATGAACTGAAGCCCTGGCAATTAAGAAGGTATTTGATATAATTAACATCTACCCTCTAAACCAAAAACATATTGGGTTTGAAATCACATCAAAGACTAACAAACATTCCAATCCCCCGTTTAATTTGATTCAACACACGAATCCTAATCAAATGAAAGCACTTGAGAGACACCGCTTCCCCTTTTGGCCGTCCCTGCAGACGACGTCCACAGTTTGCCTGACCCGGGCGGAGTGGTCAACACCAACGAGGCCTTCTGCACCGTGGTGCAGACCCGGCTGGCCGATCACAGACTCCTGTTCTCCGGTGAGGTGGACTGCCGGGACAAAGACCCCAAAGCTCCAGCTCCTCCTGCGTGCTACGTCGAGTTAAAGACCTCAGCGGAGATCTGCACCCCCAAACAGCGCAGCAACTTTCACAGGTAGATGACAAAGGCAGTGGAACATCACATAGTTCCTCCCCCCACCTTTTTAAAATATATATTTTTAACCGCACGCTGTCAGTTTGATTTTAGCCACTAAAAGCTGTTAAAATCTTCCCTTTGGTGGTCCTCAGGTTCAAACTGCTGAAGTGGTGGGCTCAGTCCTTTCTCCCGGGAGTTCCCCGCGTTGTGGCTGGTTTTAAGGATGACGAAGGCGTGGTCGTCAATGTGGACACTTTCCCCATCTCTAAGATTTCACAACTCATCAAGGTACAGCGATTATTTATAATCTGCCCGCGATAAACGAATAGTCATGAAAAGCTTGTTTAAACATTGAGAAACTAAAAAACCTTTTTCCGTCTTGTGTGTTCTTTCTGGACAGAACGAACACAACTGCTGGAAGCCAACGGTCTGTATGAATTTCTGCTGTGATTTCCTGTCATTTGTGAAGCAAATCGCCATCGAAGACCATCCGAGGTCAGTTGCAGTGAGAGACGATGCGGTTCAACCTTTTTTCTTCTGAAGCAAACGTCTTATCTTGAACCCCTATTGCCCTTCCAGCGTGGTGTACCTGTTCTCCTCGGAGCCCCGCAGAGATGTGACGTTCTCCGTCCACAGGGACTCCCAGTATTCCTTCCTGCCACACTGGTTTGTGGAGGAGATGAGCAGTAGGCCGGACGCACACCATCAGCCCTGACTCACAACCAAGAATGGTCCATTTTTAATGTCCCTTCACACCTCAGATGGAGGAATCTGATTTCATTATGAATTTTAAATGCCTGGAACAGTGGTTTATTGTTGGATTTTAATTGAGCAAAAGTTAGAGAACAATATATGTAATTAAAAAAAAATGTAAATAAATGATGACTTCAAGTTAGCATTGCATCCCCAGTTATAAGGTTTATTCATGTTATGTGTTGAGAGAAAACATTTTCATTAATCTGCATGGTGTATTTTGTAAGCGTTGCATCACTGGCGTTGTTTTAAAATGAATAGTGACACAAACACTAGCTTTGGCTTCTTTACTATTGAATAAATGAATGTCCTTCTGCCTTAGCGGAGATATTCTTTATTCAGAGCTGCCTCCTATTTAACAAACTTTCTATCCTCTGATTTAGCTATTTTCTGTCTAATGTTCTGCCCTGCCAGACTTGCAGACTTGCTGACTCACTAATTTACATATATATTTTTTTTTCATAAAGCCTTTGTTCTACGTCCCATTTTAAAATACAATTATTCAATATTAAACATAAAAAGGATCACCGTGTACTTATCATAATTCCTTATGCTGACGTTCACATACATGGTGCAACAACAACAGTAAATAACAACCTAATATCTGGCAACGTCCGTTCTGTTCTTTGGTAAATTGGACATTCTCTTCTTACTGTGTGCAACCAGGCTTCAGAACTGGACCTGATTAATACGAGGAACAGTCCCACACGTGACAAATGTTACCAATGTTACCAAGAAATATTGACAGAAACTCTCGCAATGATTAAAAACTCAGCTCAGCAAATTGAACCACCAATAGAAACAAACGCGTTAACCTTCTTTCCAAGTGGTCTCAAGGTGAAAGAACGCAGTGTCCAAGCAACTTAAGTAAATTACTGCCAACCTGTAAACACTGATAAAAGAACACAAACCAACAAAGGCAGACGAATACGGGACAAAATGGCCTAAGAGATCAATACAATCACCGACGGGTCAGTGCATCACGGACTTGTGTAAACCGTCAACAGTCATCACAGCATTTATACCAGTTAGTGTACATTTAGAGGCACTTAGCGCTAACTGGCACATTTCTACACATGTAAATGTTACTCAGTGTATTGTTAAGGACTCATTTCCATTCATGCTTAATTCATTTTGACGTAATATATTACAATTGTAGATTTTACACACAACTCTATAAAAATGAAAGGAAGCTATTCTCCGTCTCAACATTATTGTGACTACTGTTAATCTTTGTTTAATTTACAACATCATAACTCAACATGTTAAAAAAACAAACTTTCATTTGGCAAGAATTTCATGAAGATTCAAGTTAAAACATAAAAAGAGTGTTTGAAGAATGTTCCAGCAGCTTACATCAAGGCATTCCTCCATTTAACTGGCCCCTCTTTTTGGTCTCATCCTTTGCAGAAAGCATCTAATGTAGAAGGGAAAGGTTTTTTTTTTTCATTTTGGGAAAGAAGCTTTTAAGTGTCTGAAACACTGAAGCTGCAGCAGTTACTAAAGTTAGCGTAGCACAAACACCGGAAGCTGGTAAGCAGGTAGCCTGGCTTTGTCCAAAAGTAACGAAATGCATCTACCTTCACCCCCAAAGCTCGCATGTTACACGACATTTACTTGGTCCTGATCAGTAGTTTCCTGGAGTCCTTTCATATGAGCGGTATCCATTATCTCCTCCATCTCTCAGTAAGAAAGCCAATGGAGGTATTTCCCTTTACTGTATATTGTGATGAATATCTCAGTACGGTTGATTAAAACCATCTCAACAGAGATCAAATAAACACTATTTTATACAAATGCTACTAGTTAGAGGTTAAAAATGAGGGTAATAAAAGTATCTCGCCCAGTTCTGGAGCACCAATCTCCTCTCTGATGACATCATTTATGTGACTAAATCGGTTTTCTGGAATTAATCTACAATCACATTTTTAGGCGTCGATTAAATCTACTGGAGACGCAATGCACAAATGGTCCGCTGAATTCAAGCAGGCGTTGGTTCACTGCTTCACTTTCTTGTTCAGGCCCATGACTTTGAAGGTAGCAGTGGTGATCTTCTCGTACACCACAAACATGAGGGCAGCCGTCAGCACCGTCTGCAGCAGCTTGGCCTCCAGGCCTTTGTACAGGCCGAGAACGCCGTACCTCCTGTGGTCGAGGAAACAACCGATATCAACGGTGAGCCATTCAAAAAAACATCCCCGCCGACGGGCTCCTGTTCGTAGCTGCACTCACTTGATTCTGTCCATCAGCATGGAGAATATGTTTGTGAGGCTTCCGATCACACCGGCCTTCCCGTCACCCTTATACTGGCCAAACTGGAGAAAAATGCATTGAGCAGGTCCTCTTGGTTTTGATTTAATTAGATTGAGACATGAGATAGATGTCCTCAGCCATTATGCGCTAGTAAACCAACGGGTAACATTTTGCGTTACTTAATATTTACCCTGAGGATGGCCTGAATTGTCTGAAGAGGGAATGTTGCAGTGGTAGCAATGGCCTTGGCAATGGCTCCAATGAGAAAGATCTCCGCTGAGGAGATCTGTGGAAGGAGACAGAGAAGATTTAATCCACTCATATCCAGCGCTTTTTGCCTGAACACTTATGGACCCATTTGATCGATAGTAGAATGAGAACATAAAATGAACAGCGGCTCATTGCCACACAAATCGACAGACGAGCCATGAGGCTTTAGAGACAGCGACGTCAGTGATGGCACCTCTATGGTCCAACTGTTACTATTAAATGGATTTCCATTACATTCAAAGTGCCTAAATGAGGAATGGTACAAACACGGCTGATACCTTGACAAAAACTCTTTGTCTTGTTCGATTTCTGCCCTAAAGCATGACATAATATTGCAATTTCTACACAACGAAATGTGCAGCAACAGAACATTTTAATACGATTAAAGAAGAACATTTCTGTCATCAGAGGGCCGTTAAGCTGATTAGCTGCGGTAACGCAGTGTTCCACACAACAACGTCCATGCCCTCTCACCTTCTTCCCTCCTCTGCCCGCCTTCCTCTTCATGGCCTCATAAATCATGAACTGCACAGCCGGGTTGAGGACGAGGATAAGAGAGGGCAGGGTGCCGTTCCACAGAGTCGCCACACCCTCATTGGCTACGATCTGCGAGAAAGCATCTGAGGGGGGAAAAGCCCAAAACACAGCAGGGATTTACAACTGTGCAGCGAGAAGAAAACAAAACATGCCAGAACTTTACAACAGATGGATTTGTAAATGTCTCACACACCAAAGATGCCCTTGTACTGGGTCTGCTGGAGGTCTTCGTTCCTGAACTTGGCTCCCTGCAGCTTCAGCCGCGTGTTGACCACCCACATGGGAGTGGTCAGGATCACATTCACCATCCCTGTACAAACAACGGATCATTAGCTTTTTTGAATCTGCCCTGAAAAAACAAAAAAACGGTACTACATGGGAGTTTTTGACCTCCAGGAGCTCATACAATCACGCAATTTCATGGATCCACACGTCAGTCCATGAATCAATTAAAAGGGACTTATGGTTTAAGATATTTGAACTTGTTTGACCTAAGATATTTAACAAAAAGTGACTCTTATTGCATAACGGACATTTTATTTTGCAATTTTCACATTTCGACCTATTCAAAAAAATAAATCACCAGATGAAACAATGACAATGAGTGTTGGTTCCACCCCTGATGTTGAAGTTTCTACCTGATACGACCCCCATGAGCAGGTCTTTGCCTGGTCTGGACTTCCCCGGACCAGACGCCGCCAGCTTCTTCAGCGTGTTGAAGGTGTAGAAGTAGACAAAGTTGGAGCAGCAGAGGCTGGAGATGACTGGTAACCAGCCTCTGTACAGGGAGAGACTGGGAGAAGAGATGGAGGGTCAGAACTTGGTAAAACACCAACCAAGTGTTCTCCATGAGGAGGCTGGATCAAGAGAAAACTTTGGCGGTTCTCCATAAAAAAACCCTGACTGAATCAATCTATGAAGAAGACATTTAAGCCAGCACAGAAATTTCACTCACAGGCCTTCTTCCTTTGCTATCTCGGCCAGGATGACCGGTGTGGAGTTGGACTTCCTCATCTCATCCACTAAAAGACAAAACACAAATCAGCGGGTACCACTCCTCCTCTCTGCTCGTGTAACATTTTCTGTGGCTTTGGAGAAGCTTTCTCATTTTAAATAAGTAAATAACCCATCAGGGTTATCTTGACCTGAGTGTAAGACCTTAAATTCACAGCAGAAAACTACAATAAACAAACCAACCAGTTGTGGTGAATAACTCAGTTATGTAAATACGTGTATGTTGACAGCAGGCTCACCCTGCAGCCTGCTTTTAGCGGTGTCCAGGGGAAAGAAGACCGTCATCGCCGTCACACTCCCCTGAAAGACACCATCCGCTGTTATGAAACCAGCATTCACTCAAGTAACAAAACAACAACAGTGGTGGTTTTTCTTAAACGTCAATCAATCAATCATGCAAGTCACTCTCGTGTTCCGCTCACCATCGCTCCGGCCACGGCATGAACCAGCGTCTCGTAAGACAGAAGGCTGACGGCCGAGCCCCCGTTGTCGGACATCTCTGCGGTCAGACCGCCGCGCCGCGGACCCCGGAACACTTCAGCCGGGACGGAACCGCGGAGCCGGTGGTCGGTTGCTCTGTTTGTTTAAGAGCTGCGTTCAGGGGACGTTACGGAAACGTCCGCGGCGGCAACTCGGCGGTGTTTCAACAACAAGAAAGAAAGATGACAAAGAGAGGAAAGTTAGCGATCAGTGTTTTCTCGCAGTCGGTATTCATTGGCTGCGGGCGGACTGCTGAACCGGGTTGACAACTTCTCTTCTTCGTTGGTTCTTCTTCTTCTTCGTTCGTTTAGCTAGCCGTGGATATGCGTCACAGTCACGAAGTCGAAAGTGCAGTGGTGGATTACCAATCAATAACACAAAACATCCAGCAAATAAATTAAAAGCTGTGCTTTCGCTTCTTTTTTTAAATCGTTTTTAATAACCGCATATTTCAATAAAGCAACTGTTGGCTCAAGTAAAACTTCACATATCTAATTGTAATGCCATATTTAATAATTATTCAATAATAGAAAATTCGTTAAACAATAACTAATTAAAGATCGGTATTACCTGTGTCTTTAACATATTTACCAAATAATTTAATGGTGTTTTTTTTCACGAGCTATGGGACGGCGAATTAATATGTACTATTTAACTACTAAAACTATTTCATTTTACATTCACATTACTGCATATTTTTAGCGAAAGATCTGAACATCTTCACCATTGATATATTTTATATTTTATATATATATAACATTGTACTGATCCATCTTACTCTAAGCTTGTCGAGGTTACGATCATTTCAACCTTTACTTTATAGACTATATTATTAAATGAAGTGTTATAGCTTATAAAATTATTCTATTATTCTGAGAATCTTAATCTGTGAAGCAAGTGCACCTATATGGATGTGTATGTAGAGGTAAATGTGGTAGAATCAAAATAAATATTGTAAAGTAGAATTAAGTGTCACTCAAAAGTGTACTTTGAAAACCTGAAAATCTCACTTTGACCACACTTAATAATTAAGCTTTAAATAACTCCTGATGATGATCTCAAGTGTTAGAAGTTGAATTGTTCAGCTGACAGCAGGGACCTGGACTTTGCTTTTGTTTTATGGCTCTGAGCTGCTTATCCGTTGACGCCCATGACCACTCCTGTTTGCTCCTGTCTCCGCTTGAGTGATTCTGTGAATCTGTTCGGAGCGTGGGAGAAAAAAGTGAAAGAAAGTGGCAGATTTGTCTGGACCTTTTCTATTCTTGTGAAGAGATGTCTAGGTACCACAAAGCGGCAATTGATGGATACTTGGACCTCTTAAAAGAGGCCACGAGGAAGGACCTGAACACCGCGGATGAGGATGGCATGACTCCCACCTTACTGGCCGCTTTCCACGGACACGTCGACGCGCTTCAGCTCATATGCAGCAGAGAGTAAGCATGTTACACTCTTTACCTCCTCATTTCACATACAGAAAGCTTTATCGCCATGATTATCAACTCAGTTCTCTTTCATTTCTGGCTGTATTGTTATGGGAATATTTGTATAATACAGAGTCTACCATCATATTGTATCTATGATGCTCTAAAACTAAACTAAACTAACATTAAAAGACCATTGTGGCTGAAAAGAGATGTGCTTGATACCTTAACACGCAACAGTTATTTAGTACCTCATCTGGGTTTTTCACCATAATATAACGAGCCAAAGCTTGATTCTACTTTCCCCCTTGAGCTGAGCCAAATGTTTAATGAGCCAAAGAAAGGCTGCAACAAAAGAGCCCTTTATCCGTCCCCCCCACCCCAACGTCCTGCCTTCACTCACCACAACAAAGGACAGGCTGAAATCTAGAACAACATCCTCACTGAAAAATGACATTCAGAAAATATGTGTGTAGGATATTGAGTTGGGAGCAATGCACCTGTAAACTACGTGGCCATAAAATGATGGAAGCCTTTTCCGCTTTAGTCGGGTGAATTTATGACCGTGTGTTGCAGAAATACAGTTATGAGGACTTTTATGGTTGTGACAATGAGGCACGGCCAGGGAGGACTTTAAATCTTAATAAGTGACCAATTAGGCAGTTTGATATTATTTTGTGTAAAACTTCATGTCAAATGATTTCCTTACATTAATACTTTGTATTTCAGAAAATGTGTTTATTTGAACTTATATTTGTTGTATTGTGTATTCGTGTGACAAGTCTTGAGGAACATTTGATTGAAGATTATAGTTTATACCTGGGGATTTATGTCGGCATTCCTTGGGACCTTGTTTCGAATAAATATTCACACCTTTAAAGTGGATTTTCTTGATCCTCCGATGAATGAAATCATCATTAGAAACTTGTATTAACTTGAAGGAAGAAGAAAAATCATTATTATATCAATCAGGGATAACATGCAGCAAGAAATATACAAGTTCTGGATCAGTACTTGCAGTCAAATACAATCTTTTGTGTCATGCAGAGGTGACCCTGACCGGAGTGACATCTGGGGAAACACCCCATTGCACCACGCTGCGGCCAACGGCCACATGCACATCCTCAGTTTCCTGGTCAACTTCGGTGCCAACCTTTTCGCCCTGGACAATGAATCCCACACGGCCATGGACGTCGCTGCGTCCCGTGACCGCATGGACTGCGTGCGCTTCCTAGACGACGCCGCCTCGCAGCAGACCACCCAAAACCCCAAGAAGGTCGCCAATCTAAAGAAGGAGGCCGTCAAAGAAGCGGAGAAGCGTGTGAAGCTCTGTGAGAAGGTGAAGAAGAAACACCAGAGCAAGATGGATAAAATGCAGCGCGGCGCCGGCGGCGCCGGCTCCCTGTCGGAGGCCAGCATGGCGTCGGGTTTCTCAGATGGTGGCACCATGTCCGGTGTTAACGAGCAGTTCTCCAAAATTATTGCTGCGGATAAATCTGGCTCCCTTACAGCCAGGGTCAAAGGCACGCTGCAGAAGAGGCTCGGGAAGAAAGAGAAAGGCACACTGCAGAGGCCGGGAGGGGACGGGAACGTCATTTTCCTCAAACAGGACAGTGCAGCGTCTGAGGAGCCGGAGTTTATGGGTGTCTTCAATGAGCAGGACGAGAGCATGTTGGACGAGGTCGATCATGATCACGACAACGACGAGAACGGGCAAGTCAAGCAGTCCATCTTCAATCGGCCTGGGCTTGGAGGTCTGATCTTCATGAAGAAGATGGGGCTGGAGTCAGAGGACGCCCCGAGCGGGAACAACGAAAGTCTTGGCTACCTCGTCCAGAACGAGTTGTTTAATGTTGAGGAAGACAGCGCTGGTTTCGAGGGGAATGATGATGCTGATCAGGCCTGGGATCAGGAAGATCTTGGACTGGATGATGACGACGATGAGGAAACCTCGCCATTGGATGCGTTCTTGTCCACCATTTCCTTGCCAGAGTTTGCTCCCGCATTCAGGAGGGAACACCTAGACCTGGAGGCGCTGATGCTTTGCTCAGATGAAGACCTGAAAGGCATTCGCATCCAGCTGGGACCAAGGAAGAAGATCC
The DNA here is from genome assembly GCF_964276395.1 of Gasterosteus aculeatus. Taxonomy (NCBI): domain Eukaryota; kingdom Metazoa; phylum Chordata; class Actinopteri; order Perciformes; family Gasterosteidae; genus Gasterosteus; species Gasterosteus aculeatus. The sequence goes on along the minus strand of NC_135699.1, from coordinate 12,077,715 downwards.
TGGAAGCGGTTACTCGCAGAAAGAACACATTGAAGACTCCTGGCGTCATGAAGGACAGCAACTTGTGATCTAAAAGACATTTACAGGGATTTGCAATTGTGTTTGATGCCTAAAAAAGTCAGTACTTTTTGTAAATAGAGCCAAGACATTGATTTTCGCTATAAAACAAAGATGATTCAACAAAAATGTTTCTCAAAACAACAATTTCTAGCAGGAAAGTATCAAACTTGTATTGACATTTTCCAATCATCTGTTAATAGAGAATAATCTATGTTGAAGCCACAAAGACATCCAGCAACTTGATGTTGAATCCACAATAGCAAGAGATGTTTTGGTACAGAATGTATTATTCATTGATCTCGCTATATATGAAATAGTCAGTGGCGGATTTTCATTTCTAATTTTGGCAAATTTATTGTTGATTATTGCCAAATAAATTGAGCAAAAAAAGTTAATTTGATGTGTCTGTGTCTCCTATAGTTTTCATTACTTTTGTGGGGACATAAATCTGGTTAGATTACTACAAGCAAGTAAGACACAAGAAAATAAATAGAATTAAACAATTTAACAGCACATACACAGCATGAAGAATTCTGCCGATTTGTATATCTTACAGTTCAACACAGATGTTCACCAGAAACACCAGGCAGTTATTTTCAGACTATAAGCCTCATAAAACCATTGTATATTTTTGGTCCGACACCAAATTGCGGACAAAATTGGTGACCATAGTGGGGCTTTTAACATTTCAGAAGCTGATTAATATTCAGCCAAAGCCAAGACAATCCCTAATGGTAATGTAATGTAAAAAGAGATACTTCTGTTCGCCCTGTCAAACGCTCTTGGCCACAAACGTTAAATGATGTTTTAACAAAAACGAAGCATAACCAATAGGAAAAGTCAAGAAGCCACTATACATAAACACAACATTTATAAAACAAAATGCCATGTGTTTATCTAAATTGTATACAATTATTTTAAAACTATACCTTGGTTAACCTTAACAACAACTTCAACACGACCCATGAATTACGACCTGAGCGTTAATTAAGTGCACGCGCAGGACCTGAAGCGAAGCCGGAAGTACATCGAGGTGACCTCTCTTGGCCCGTGGGAGGGACTTCCGGTGAGAGGCTTTAAACCGTGCTGGTGTATCGTCTGTGGGTGGACGGAGTGGGCTCGCAGTCACGAGCGTGTCCAGCAGGTATGTCACAGCCGACGAGCCTTCAATTCGTAACCCCGGTGTTTGTTTTGGATCAAACGGAGGACCGCTAACGGCTAACTGCGCGTCGTACGTGAGCCCGTTTCTCCCCGCGACTTTTACAAATGGAACCTTGGAGCTCCCTCAGTGAGCAGCAGCGGTACCGAACCAACTAATTCCTCTCTCTCTCTCTCTCTCTCTCTCTCTCTCTCTCTCTCTCTCTCTCTCTCTCTCTCTCCTCCGCTTTAACCCTCCCAGGCTCGGCTAGCCAAGTGAGACATGGCCGAAACGGTGCGCGTCAGCGGCGGGTTGTCCTCGCCGTCCACAATGAACGTCACCTTCCTCTTCCAGGAAGATGCTGCCGCCGCTGCTTCTGCCGCCGCCGCCGCCTCCGCCGCTTCTTCTTCCGCCCCTCCGGCCTCCCTGAGCGGCGATGACTACCTGTTCGTGGAGGCCAGACACCCCAACACCGTCCTGCAGGGCCTGAACAGCCTGCGGCTCAACAACGCCTTCTGTGACGTGACCCTGTGCTGTGGAGGACAGGAGTTCCCGTGCCATCGCATCGTGCTGGCCTCCTTCAGCTCCTACTTCCAGGTAAAGGAAGGTTGTCTCTCTGTGTGTCTCCCCCCCCTCTCTTCCTCCCTCACACTCACACTCTCAGTCGTGTCTTTGCTCTCCCTTCCCCTCAGGCCATGTTTTCCACCGACCTGATCGAGTCCAAGCAGGAGCGCGTGGCCATCAATGGGGTCGAGCCTCAGATGATCGGCATGCTGGTGAGCTACGCTTACACGTCCCAGGTCTACATTTCCAAAGCAAATGTGCAGGTAAGGATTATTTATTTTCTTTTCTCCCCCCCCCCCCCCCCCACCCCTTCCCCGACGAGTAGCTCCTTTTGCTGAAGCTTGACCCATCCGGTCCAGGCGCTGCTGGCAGCGGCTAATCTGCTGGACGTGATGGACGTGCGAGAGGCCTGTTGTCAGTTTATGAAGCGTCAGATGGACGAGATGAACTGCGTGGGGATCCACTGCTTTGCCGAGGCCCATTCTTGTAAAGCTCTGGAGAAACACAGCATGGACTACATCCACGAGCACTTCGGCGGTGTTTCTCAGCAGGTGAGATGCTGATGGAGAGGACAGTTTTCTTCAAATATTGAATTAAGGGGTTAATTCATTGGTTCGTTAATCTACAAAGCATGATTCCTTCAGAGTCCTATCAGTAAAAACCATCAAACAAGGCGATCTTTCCGCCTGTCCCCTCATGGATGGTGCGTTGTTCTACAAAGCAGGATGTTTTTTCTTTCCTTTTCCTCTAGGAGGAGTTCCTGTCTCTGTGTGTGGACAAGCTGACCGAAATCATTGCCAGTGATTTTCTAAATGTGCCCAAAGAGGAGTTGGTGTTTGAGGCCGCCATGTCGTGGCTGAATAAATGCAGCTCTCGCAAGCAGAGCTTCGATAAGGTCAGTTCGCACGCGCTCTGTGCCCCAGCGTCTTCAGCGGGGGAAGTTCTGAGCCGTTAATTCGGTCAGCTGTTGGTCTCAAAGACGTTCAGAAATCGGGGATTACATTCCAACAACTTGTGTTCTTGTTTGAAACCATTTTTATCCACTCTGACTATCCAACAAGAATTGGATCATCAGCTCTCTTGTTCCTGTTTTTTTTTTTAAAGGTCCTTGAACACATCCGGCTGCCTCTCATCAGCCCCTACTACCTCCACGACGTGATCGAGTCTCTGGACGTGGTGCAGGAGAACCGGGGGTGCCAGAAGCTCATCTCTGAGGCGAAGGACTACATGCTGCTGAAGGACCGCCGAGGAGAGCTGTACTGCCAGAGAGCGAGGCCCCGCAGGTCCACAGGTGTTTTACCGACACGACCGGGCACATGACTGGTGGAGGCAGAGTCTTTGTCGTTGCTGTTAAATCTAGTGCGTTTGATACTTTCGCTACACTTGATAATAAAAAAATAATACTTTTCTAGCAATGCACCGAGGATGAAACCGTTGCGGTGGTGGTTTGGGAGGAATAGTGAACACATAGAATAGTGACCACGAGTGTAAATCTAATCGCTCCACATACAAAACTGCGTGGAAACAATCTGGATTTTGCTATAATGTGTAAAAGGGGTGGAGGTGACGGAGACATGTGTTTGACATATTTTATTGGCATATTTACCTCCCGTTCTATATAAAGAGGTACACATTCTAGTTTAATTTATGTTGATGCTAGAATTAGTGAGAATGCTCTTTCTGCATTTTATAGACTAAAACAAGAATCATTAGTTGCAGCCCTCCACGTGTGTCCTTTCTATCCCAGAGATACGGTTTATCTGTGCAACGCTTCAGCGTAGGGTCCGAAGGCGGCTCACTCCTCCGCCTGTTCCTCTGCTCCCGTTGCCGCGACAACAGGGACAGCTGAAGTGATCGTGACGGTCGGCGGGGAGGACGACAAGGTGGTGCTGCGCAGCGTCGAGAGCTTCGATCCCGTGACTCATCAGTGGAAGAACCTGGCCTGCCTCCCCTTCGCCGTGAGCAAACACGGGCTGGTGGTGTCCGGTGAGAAGATGCGACCTCCCCGATTCGCATTGAAACGCATTGGTGGCTTGAATGGATGGTGACCCCCCCCCCTGCCCTGTTTTTCCTAAACCCTCCCCAAATAAAGAGCAGCTCAGTGGACATGACAGTGACATGTTTCTTTCCACCTTCCTCTCCGGAGACTCCACCCTGTATTTGGCCGGGGGAGAGTTCCCCGACGGCTCGGCCAGCCGGGAGATGTGGCGCTACGACCCTTGCTTCGACTCCTGGATGGAGATGGCCCCCATGAATGTCGCTCGCTCAGAGTTGGGTAAGGCCGTCTCTGAGCTGCCTGCCTCCCCACGAAGTGCGAGTTCCTCATTGACGTCGACTCATTTGAAGTACCCCGTTAACCGATACACTGCTCTTGAATCTTTTCCAAGTGACTCATTTGATGCCCGTCGTCATGTTTAAGCGGTTTGTGTTTCCTCTCGCTCAGGCCTGGTGATGCTGGACGGCTTCGTGTACGCGGTGGGGGGCTGGGAGGGACGCTCGCGCCTGGACTCGGTGGAGTGCTACGACCCTCACACCAACTCCTGGCAGTTCAAAGAGTCCGTCAAGATGGCCGTCACGAGTCCTGCCGTGGTGGCCCTGGACGGACTGCTCTACGTCACTGGTAGCAAACACGGCTGTTGTTTTATTTTAGATTGGATTTCAATTTATTTTATATTTTTCTCAGCCGCTCCTCTGTCCCGCCAGGTGGAGCCGTCCTGGAGGACGGCGACGGCACAGACCTCGCTCAGGTGTACAACCCTCAGACCTCTGCTTGGGCCGAGGTCGCACCCATGCAGATCGCCCGCTCCGGTTCGGCCGCTTGCACGCTCAAGGGGAAGATCTATGTGATAGGTGTGATGCCGAAGCAGCAGCATCAACAACAAGCAGCCTGGGGGGAAAAAGCGTTCAACCTCTCGTTTGTGCTCCCAGGTGGATGGCACGCGTCGACTGAGAACACCGACAAGGTGGAGTGTTATAGTCCCAAGACCAATCAGTGGACCATGTGCGCCCCCATGAAAGAGCGGCGCTACCGGCCCGGTGCCGCCGTGGTAGACGGAAAGATCTACGTGTTGGGAGGAGAGGAAGGCTGGGACAGGTGAGGGCGAGGGGAGCAAATTACAGGAGCATCCGTTACTTTGTGGACCGGATGCTCGTCTGATCCCGGTGGGAAGTTGCGCCGGAGCCCAAGCACCGTTTGCTAACACTTTTTTTTTTTTTTCTACTCACAGATATCACGACACGATCGAGTGTTTCTGCGACGAAACAGACACGTGGGAGATGGTCGGGGAGATGCCCACCAGTCGCAGCTGGCTCAGCTGCGTGTCCCTGCAGCTGAGGAAGGACGTCCATACGAGCAGCTTCCCCGGGACGCCAAGCGACATCTGAGCGTTGGAGGGGGATTTTGAGGGGGGGTTCCAGGTGCGCTACGAAGCTCAGAGCCGAGATGATGCTGGGATTAGGCACGGCGCCGTTTGGGCGGTTACCGGCGGCCAGCGGTATTCCAGTTTAGCGTAACTAGAAAGGTCAAAAGGAAACTTTGCATCGTTCTCAAGTAGCCGGCTGACGACTCGGTGAGCAGTCTCCGCTCCCGCCGATGTGTGTTTATGGTGCTTTCTCAATGTCAGAGCTCCTCAAAGCTTTGAGGGTTTTCTCAGCCAACAAAGTGTATTTTTGTATTATTCCGTGGCGTATTTATTTGGGTGTCGCTACCTGTGAAATGTTTTGCGCTGTCAAAAGATGCTCTGTGAGCTAGAAAAAATGAATATTTTCATAGGTCACCTGTGAAAAGAGTCTCAATGTGTTTTTGTAATTAAACTTTATGTTCCGAATGATTTGTGTTAGCACCTCTAATATGTTGAGTATATTTTTGTAATGTCATACATTTGAGTGACTTTAAATGGTGTGGATTCTAATAAAGATTTGTAATTCAACGTGTTGCAGTCTATAACTACATACTAAAGAGTGACTTAAATACAAATAGCTTTTTGTGTTTTTAAATGATAGATCCATGCTTTGTTGAATTTTTCAACCTAGAAAAATTGTTTTCAACATTGAATATTAAAACCGCTAGTTAATCTCTGGAAAAAGCTTAACGTAAACAAATGTTTGCAAGAAAAGTAAATTTGTCATGGTTGTGACTTGGTCAAAGTTTTTATTCACAACGCAAAGACCATCAGTATGTACACTTCTGGCTTTGAAAAGTCTCGATTTAATTTGGTTTGGTATTCAGTTTTAGATCAAATTTGCTTAAGTCAACCTAAAAGTGATGCAGGAAAGCAATTTTAATGTTTGTTTTTTCAGCCGTCAAACTGTTTTCATTCGCTTGCCTCAACTATCTTGAGATCCTGCATCATCTTTGATAGGCTGCAGCGTTGGATTGTGGGTAACGCGTCAGCCATATCTGTCTTTCTGTGCCGGTTGAAGGATATCACTGGAGTCATGAGAGGAATCCGGTCTCTTAACAATCTCCCGGTGGGTCTCTTTGTTTTTCTCGCGTTAATCTGAACTCTGTAAACTACCGGAACTGAACCCCCCCCGCTGTAGATTCTCGGTCCCCTCATGTCGCGCGCCGTTAGCCCGCTGGCTAGCTTTAGCTCGCTAGGTGGCTAGTTGACAAGCTAACGTAAAGCTCTGCTTGTTCTGTTTTAGTAACACTTCCCCGAATCGTTCCCCGCTAACTACACGGAACCTCATGTGTACTGCGAGCTTCAAAGACCGCACAGCAGTCTACCGGCTCCGTTTAGCGTTGTCTCTCAGTGTGGTTCAGCGGGATGCTACCTGAAGGTCATCTCCGAAACTTGTCACATATTCTACGCTTACAGGCGATTTACACCTTTTACTTTTTGTCCTCGATTGGTGCCATCCAGATGTGTGAACCGATACACCGCCTCGAGCTTCGTTACGAGCTTGTTACTCAAGGTCTTGGTGTAGGTTGCGCGTGTTGTTGTGGGACACCCTTCTCTGACCCACACAACGCTTGTTTTAGTAGCGTGCAGATGTTACCCCTCTTTTCCATTTTGAAGATGTCTGTAGTGTATAGGCAGAGTCATTACTCATTGTGTCTTTAAACAAAACTAAAGGTAATCTGATCTAAAAGTCGCTGTTCAACATAATCGGTTTCATAGATCATTTTCTTTCTCAATTATTTTACTGACTAGACGCCTGAAAGTTTTTTTTTACTTTAGTCTCAAAACTCACAATGTCTACTCTGGACCCCTTTTGTTTGGTCAAAAACCTCCACCACAAGGGCTGGATTTATCAGGGATAAAAATAAGAAATAAACATAATGTACAATAAACCTTTTAAATGATTAAGTGTCCTGTTGGTCAATGCTGTGACCCCTCAGGGTTGTTCTGATTTCTTGGAGGAGGTGTTTGCAAAGGAAACACCGACAGGAATATTTCCAGCACTTGTGTACTTAAAACTCAGGTGTCAGGTGTGTGACAGCTGCTGTTATCGTGTTCCTCCACAGGCGTCCAACGTGGGCCTGCTTTAGGGGTGCGCTTGCAAAAAAGTGTATTTTTTTTTTCTCCACTCCGACCCCTCTCCAATTTAGTGTGACCTCTTCCCACAGAAACGTTGCTATGCCGCTGCCAGGAGGAGCCAAGCGTTGTCCGAACCCCTGGCGGGCCGCGCCTCATCCTCGCCCGCGCCTCTCCCCCCCCAGGATGTGCAGGTGGGCGCCGCCCTCGTCCATGCAGCCGTTGCAGGATACACAAAGAAACCGAACGCGTTCGTTTGCCTTACCGGTTTGATTTCAGGTGTCCAAGCTTCCGAGCGGTCTGGTGATCGCGTCGCTGGAGAACAACTCCCCGCTGTCCAGCGTCGGGGTGTTCGTGAAAGCCGCCAGTCGGTACGAGACTGTGGAAAACCAGGGCGTCTCCCACGTGCTGCGCCTGGCTGCAAACCTGGTAAAGTGTCTTCTCCCTCCACTGCGTTTTTTTTTTGCCGAGTGCATCGTAGAACACGGCATCCCACGATATGTTTCTAGTTCCTGCTGTGCACCAACTGTTTTAAAAAAATGTTATTAGACTACAAAGGGTGCGTCGGCCTTCAAGATATGTCGCGGTGTAGAAGCACTTGGGGGCAGCCTGAGGTCAGTGACACATGTGCACACGGCTATAAATACATACCAGCGTAACCCTAGCCCTCCGTGTTGAACCAACATGTCTGTTTACCTCCAGTGTGACGTCGTCAAGGGAGACCACGGTCTACACTGCAGACGTTTTGAGAGATCACCTGTAAGTGTCTGTAATGCTTTTTTAAATTCTTTGTCGATGCCTCAACAAAGCAGCCTCGGGTGTGCAATTTGTTGACGTCACTTTAATCTGTTTGTGTGTGCAGAGATTCGTTATTTGAGTTTTTGGTCAACGTGACCGCAGCTCAGGACTTCCGTCCATGGGAGGTGGACGATCTGACGTCCAGGGTGAAGATCGACAAGGCTCTGGCTGAGCAGAGTCCTCAGATAGGTCAGGAACAGTTGAGCTCCTAACAGCAGAGTGCCATCAGGTTTCATGAAGTCATGTCTCTGGTAGAAACAGCACAACGTCGGCCTCAATCTACTTAACAGTAACTTAGAATGTTGTGTTGGCATGTCTGCACAACTTTTTGTCCCGCTCTTTTAGTATTATTGGACCTGACAAACATGTGTCATACATTATTACTGGCAATTTCTTATTTTAGTCTCTTAATTACCGAGGACAAAATCATAGTGGGCTGTTGATATTATTGTTAATAATGCTTGTTTGGTAACAAATGTTCCAATATGAAACATTCCTAATTGTTCCTGCATCTGTTGCTTCATGTGTCAAAAATGAATTTAGTCATTTAGAGGTGAAGAGAAATGTTTGTCTCATTATAAAAAAACAGACCCTCCAATGGTTACTGTATGTAATTTGGGGCCTTTTTCTGTGTTCTTTCGCAGGTGTAATCGAGAAGCTGCATGAAGCGGCGTACAAAAACGCCCTGTCCAACTCTCTGTACTGCCCGGACTACATGGTCGGTCGCGTCTCCTCCACACAGGTATTGATCTCCGTTAGCAAGTGGTGTAAATAAACCTACGGCAGCCTTTTGAATTGTTGTCGGTGCGTACGCGGCTCACACACGCCTCTCCTCCTCTTCATCGCCTTCTTGTAGCTGCAGGCCTTCGTTGAGGATCATTTCACCACTGGCAGAATGGCTCTCGTAGGACTTGGTCAGTGTCTGTGTGTGTGTGTGTGTGTGTGTGTGTGTGTCTCGTCTGGTCTGTTTCGTCACCGCTGTTTGTGCGCAGCGGTCGGTTGATGCCACAATGTCCGCTTTCTTCGATCTCTGCTTTCAGGTGTGAAGCACTCCGTCCTGAGGCAGATGGGGGAGGGGCTCCTCAGTGTGCGCCGGGGGGCTGGAGCGCCTGTGGTGAAGGCCGTGTACCGCGGAGGTAAGACTTTGTTAGCACGCTCCGCCTCTTCTTGAAGTCCCGTCAACGCGTTTGTGGCATGACGCTGTTGTGTGTGTGTGTGTGTGTCCGTGTTTTTGCGGGTAGGTGAGCTGCGAGTGCAGAACAACGATGACCTGGTGCACTCACTGATTACCAGTGAGGGGGGTGTGGCGGGCAGCGCCGAGGCGAACGCCTTCAGCGTGCTGCAAAGGATCCTGGGAGCTGGGCCACATGTAAAGAGGGGCTCCAATGTCACCAGCAAACTGAGCCAGGGTATCGCCAAAGCTACCACACAGCCCTTTGACGTAAGTTGAAGTTAGGGTGATGTGTAAGGAATGCAGAGTTTGTCTCCTAATGTCCGGTGTCTTTTTTTAGGCCACAGCCTTCAACGCCTCGTACTCTGACTCCGGCTTGTTCGGCGTCTACACCATCGCACAAGCTGACTCTGCAGGAGAGGTGAATTCCTAAATTTGCTCGCCCTTTTTTTTGACGATAAATCAGAACAAATGAAAGCCGCGTCTACAACGTGTGCCTGGTTGCCGTCCTGTGTGTAGGTGATCAAAGCTGCCGTCGATCAGGTGAGAGGCGTGGCTGAGGGAAATGTGTCTGAGGCCGACATCGCCAGAGCAAAGTGAGTTCACCGAGTATTGCTGGACACCATCTTGGAGCATCTGTGTCGAATAGTAATGACCGCAAGTTGTTGACTCTGGAGTGTGTCTGTGTGTGTTTGTCCTCCCTGCTTAGGAACCACGTGAAATTTGACTACCTGATGTCAATAGAGAGCTCTGAAGGTCTGTTGGAAGAGATTGGAGCTCAGGCTCTGGCCACCGCGGCGTATCAGCTGCCGGATGCTGTTCTCCAGGCTATAGATGCTGTCACCCATGACGATGTAGTCAAGGTGAGTGCCTCTGCTACCGGCCGCACGCCCCTTACAACCTGTACACTTCCTGCCCGAGGCCGAATCACAGACGGGCGCATGGAGCGAATAGCAGGTGAACATAGTGGAGCATTAGGCGGCTGAAGGAACAGATATTTCCCTCAGTGGTTGGTAGAGACCAAAAGTGGCCTGAAAAAAAATAGGGAATGGACGTCCAATTATCAAATTGCCAAAATAATGAGTCACCAAGAGATTTAGCATGAGACTTATTATTGTGTTACACTTCTATGTGTTTTACAGTTTGTGTGTGTATAAAAGAAGAGCAATAATAATTACATGTAGCTACAGAAGTTTACTAATCTAAGAATGCAGGTATCAATCTTTTTGTTCAAAATGTTTTAAACACTCGCCTTCCCTTTTTAGGCTGCAAATTCATTTGTGAATGGCAAGAAGACCATGGCCGCTAGAGGACACCTGCTGAATACACCGTTTGTGGATGAAGTATGAAGATAAAATCAAAGAACGGTTGTCGTTAACTTGGGCACGCTGTGCCTGGCTGCTTCAAAAAGAAAGGACCTCAAATCCACGGCATCCAGCAGCAATTCATTTGATGTCACCAATCATCTGTAGTCTGTCCTGTAAGCGCCATCGGAGAGCCAGGGGATCATAATGCAATCTCACTTTTGTTTGTTTCTTTGGTCAATTTATTTGTGTATCTATGTAAATTAAAGACAGTAACAACCTGTGTGTTGCCCAGATTTGTAGTATGAATTCAGATTTACTGAAGCTCTCCATTGCTGTACAAGGAGGATGAGGGTCCTCTGTGGGTTTAAAAAGACCAGGCAGCAGCTATTTTTAGGAGATGTTGTTTCACGTGTTAACCAGTAGAGAGACCCAAAAACCCAAACATACAGGATTGAAAGTTGCCATTGTCGAGCATTCTGTTGTTGTGCAGAACAGTTGTATTGTTGTGTCACTTACTTACCAATACCAAAAACACGGATACAAATAATCTAAATAAAAAATGTCTATATATATATATATATATATATATATATATTTAAGAATGCTGCTGTAACTAATTGTGAAAAAGGTTTAAAACGTATAACATGTAATGAAAAGGTACTTCAGAATTGTACTTACACAGTACTTGGTTAATAATTTGCACTTGTACAAAACTTATTTAAGAACCTGGATCCAGTAATAGTTTGCTTGAGAAATGTATTGAAAGTGCAACTGATTATCAACATATTCTAGTTCACTAAAACATTAGAACATCATGTCAAATTAAGAAAAAAATCCTTACATTCAATTTTGACTAGTTGTTTATTTTCCTGTAGCGGTGGTTCTATTACCTCTTTCTAAATACAGTCCCAATAACGGGGTTCATGTTGTCCCAGTCAGGACCATAGATATATATATAAAGCCTAGATGTCTACAGCGGAGTCTAGAACGATGTTATTGGGTGAGCGGGCTCACTGTAGTAAGATGGCCGTCTTGTGCGGACGTTCGACTCCGTTGGCCGGCAACGTGGAGACATCTAGCCCTTAAATATATATATCTATGGTCAGGACAACATGAACCCCGTTATTTTGCGTAGTCTCGCGAGAGGAGAACATACCCCTCCCTCCCCTCAACGTTATGCTGCGCGTCGGGGTGTTCGCCTGATGTCATTTGGGCAGAAAGGGAGGCTGAGCTAACGGTGGTCACACGGTGGGAAGCACAACAATAACGTTACCACTTCACGGTCCACACCGGGACCCGTGACGTCTCTGTGGGATTTAAATACGTAGCCTCAAATACCCCCCCCCCCGCCGGGGTCCAAAGAAGAAGACGAGGGGGGACGAGGCGAAGCTAGCGGACCTAAAGTACCAGATGCTATTCCAGCGGAGAAGGAGAACGGGCTCCAGCAAGCAAGAGCGGGTGATGGGTTCTCGCTCCCCGGACGGCTAACGCGAGACGTCTCATCTAGAAACACGGACACCGCCGCAAGTGAAGAGGGAACCCGCTGCGGCTTCCTCTCCGACCTCCGTGTGCGTGACGTTGCCGTCGGAAATGCTAGCGCAGCCTCTGGGCCGCAGCTCGGCGCCGCGAACGCCCGAATCCGGGAGCTGAGCGCAGCTAGCTGCCCGCTAGCCGCGTCTGTCGCCCGATGCTGCTCCCGCTGCCGCTGCTGAACGGATCCGAAGGGCGACACCAGCGGGGTTCAGGGCCCGGGTGCTGATCGAGCCATCGATTCATCCTTCCTGGACCGCAGCGACGCGTTTGAGATGTGACGCTTGTGCGCGTCGTATTTGTCGTATTTTATTTTACGTTTATTTTTTTATTTTTTTTGTAGCCGGAGGCTCGCGCTGGCTTGACTGAAAAGGAGCTAACGTTGCTGCAGGATGCCCAGCAGAACCGCAACAGCGGGCTGTTGCTGTTGAAGGGGGCGAGGTTAGACTGATAGCAGCACCCCCCCCCCCCACACACACACACACACTCACACCCCTGCGTCTTTCCACGCTCGGGGGATCCCGTTTGGACACTACGACACTTCCCCACGTCGGTCAGCGCTTCCTCGGCCGGCGGCATGGATAAACTGACGATCATTTCAGGGTGCCTGTTTCTGGCTGCAGATATCTTTGCCATAGCCAGCATTGCAAACCCAGACTGGATCAACACTGGCGAATCAGCAGGTAAATGAAGCAGGCCACCACAGATCCGCCACACAGATCTACTGTTTGGTTTTGAGTGATCGGTCATATCTGATGAGTATATTTATTTCACACACACACACACACACACCCTGCAGGGGATATTGGAACATCAGATTATCTCCACTTCAAAGATGTTCTCTATTGTGTGGAGGGTTTCATCTGCAGCAGCAGCAGCAGCATCTTTTGTCCTCCCCAGCGGTTCTGTTAACATTGATGTGGCTTCTTGAAATGCAAGACCACTCATTTATATTTCGTCCCTGATCAATGATCATTATCGTCTGTTGCTCTGAGGGCAGCTGGTTATAGTTGGATGGACTCTTGATGAATGAATGCATCTTTTAGTTAGTAAAAAAATGTTAGAAAATGACCACCATGGATGTCCTAGATTGACGATTCTGATCACCGGCATAAAGAAAACTGAGATTCCATTTGCATCGGTTCTAAAATAAAAATCAGCTCAGTGTGAAGCTGAAACCAGGGAATTTCCCTGATGATAATAATAATAATAATCCAGTATCAGGGAATTGAGTTTCAACGCCTGATAGCTGCATGTTTTTATGTAGTATTCCTGGTTGGGAAACAAAATAGTCAATTTTGAGGATTCATCAATGCTCCAAAGAAATGTAGAAGAATAGTCGACGTATAGGGTTAATAAAATCAACCTACAGCTTACGCATAACATGCAGCTTTTTTTTTAGCATGGACTGACTAATCAATTATCTTATTAGCAACACCAGTGATCCCTGTGTTTCTCTGGTGACTCGACATTTGAAGCGACCTACATGTCATCGGTGTAATCAGCGCTCACTGGAGGAGCCGGGGCAGGTGCTCATTTGTGGCGTCCCCAGCCGATTCTGGACAAAAGCACGTGCTGCTTGGTCCTCGCTTCACTTGTGCCGGTGCTGAAAACACATTTGGGCTATTGATAGACAGCTGCTGCTCTTTGTTCCCTCGGCAGGATGACAGCTTAGTAACTGGGTCAGGGAGGGTCTGTCATCTACTAACACACACACATACACACACAATAAGCCATCTGTAACAACAACAACAGCAGCAACAACAATAATAGGATGCAAATGAGAGGAAGTCAACCGTCTAGATCTGATTGTATCGGAGAGTTCCCCGTTTGATTGTGGGTAATATCTCACTACCTGCATGCACAGAAAGTTGATGCTCTGCTACATTTAAACAGGTGTGTGTGTGTGTTATGGTTTCACGAGACGACGTACTGCTCTGTCACGGTTCCCGTTTTCTAATATTGAAAGTTAACAAATTTCATGTTTTTAATTCAGGCAGTATTATTTTGGGTTCTTTGTTCTCGAAAGACACTGCGTTTGCTTGTACGGGAGCTCGTATTGCTTATACAATAACTTTAGAATGGCACAACCTGTTTAGATGATCTAGTTAATGTGAGAATAAATGCATATTGTTATTATACAGCCACACACAAACTGGAAATTCAGCATCACATGTTCCTAAATTAGTAAATGCATATTTACTCATGACGGAGCTTTCGGTGTTTGAGATGATTATGTCTTCATTGGTTTCAACAACACACAGTTGTGGTTCTTTAACTTTATTTATTTAAATAAAACATCAAATGAATAGCAAATGAATAATTTATGATTCACTATCGCGTAGTTGTGTGAGGCAAGTACATTTCCATAGAACGTTTCAGCTAAGAGGTGATTCAAAGCCCTTTACGTAAAGCATCCTGACAAGGTGGTAAATACCAACACGTAGCCGACTTATTTCTCATTTCTTGTGTTGTCTTCTGCATATTACAAAATCATCTAGGTGTTTGTCGTTGGGGCTCTGTTGTGTGATTCCTCTGTTTCAGGGGGCACGGTGCTAAAGATTATTTATGAGTTGAACTATTCCTCAGGAGCTGTCTGCGCCGTTTAGTCCAGAATGTACATGAATACATGTATATTGTGTACAAGTAGGAGCCCCTGGGGACAGTGTGTCAGCTGACCTCTGCTTCCCCAGCTGTGTTGTTGTCTTGTCGGAGGGGCTCGGCGCTCAACAACGCGCCCTCGTCGGACCTCGTCGTGTTGTGTTTGTGTTCAGAGCGCGAAGAAACGCACACGCTCGTCGATAAAAGCTGACCTCCGGTTTGATCAAAGTAAACAAAACCGTAGTGGCGTTTGTGTTTGATCTCCCCACCTTACAGGGACAGTTAACATTGGTTGCATGGAAAATACTTGGAACATTAGTTAAGATTCCATTGGCAAAGACAAAAGGAGTTGGCTGATAATAAATTGTGGGATTTTTAGATCGAAGAAACACAACGTGCCGTCGCTGCAAAGCAGCGGAGGCCCGGCCCAGTCAATATTGTCTGGATGCACAGATGGCGAGTCAGCGGTTCAGAGCTGTAGCTCGGTCCACCAACGGGAAAGAAGAAACCCGCGCCGCCACTGGTTCACAACCGCAGATGTAAACATGACGACGTAACTTTGCCGTGTTGGTTGTGAGCTTAAAATAAGAGACATTATTGCCCGTTGCTGTGGAAGCATCCCAATCCCTACTTCATTTGTTTTGCATTCACAAAGGTGTTGGTGGTTGTAGACTCGATTCGCCGTGTTTTGTGTCCGAGTTGGGGGGGGGGTGCTCCAGTGGCCCTGCAATGCAAGTGGGCGCTGTGAAAGCCTCCGGCAGCAGCAGCCAGTACGCCACCCACCACAGTTCAGAGGCCTGTTTGACTCATCCCCCCCCCCACCCGACACAAACACACACATACTCCACTAATGACAGCATCGCCATGCTGAACAGACACAGATCTCATTTCCTCTCATTTGGTGAGGCGAGTATTTTGATCGTCATGAGAACAAAGCTGTGGTGAAAAAATAAGCCGGGGCCCCAAAATGGAGAATTGGCCCGTTTGTACTCGAACCAAAACACATTTGTTTGTGCACTAAAGAGAATCCTTTCTGCTGATCCCAATGGCGGCGTCCCATCCACTTCAATATAAATGACTGTAATCAGCCATAATGAATAGTGTGTTTTGGTGACTTTATTAAAGAAAAGCGACCAAAGTGCAACTCCACTCGCTTAGTAAGTCCTCTTCGCCGACACACATCTCACTGCTGCTGTTCGGCTCCCGGGGAGAAAGAGAGAGAGACGTCAGCGGGATCTCCCTCTATGTGCGCGCCTGCTTGTCGACCTGTTTACCTGTGGCCGTGCACCGCGGCGAGCCGGCCTCTTTATGGGGCGGGCATTCCACACACACCGCCTGTGAAGCAGCAGGAGGTCGTAGACCGCGCGCCATTAGCCGCAACCTTTCCTTAATGCTCCCCTTTTTCCCAGCGCCGGCCCCCGCCTTCTTTACCTCGCCGCCCCCCCTCACAGGACTGACTCTGCCGCTCCAGGTTGCTCTGCGCTGACTTCAAGGCTTCAGCCGTGAGCTCCCATCTCCCCCCCCTTTCACACTTTACTTCACTCTTTTTGTGCTGAGCTCTGCGGTAGTTGACTTGCCGTACGAGTGATTCAAGGCCGCGCGCTGAGTAACGTCCATTAGCGCGTGTGTTTACGATGAGGTGGATGTGAAGCCCTCTGTTCCGCTGCTGCGTGTCGCCTCCTTTAACGGCCTCAGAGCCCCACCGTGTTTCTTTTGAACTCTGAATTGTTCCTGTGTGCTGTGACTGTGGGAGCATAACTCTCACCGGGTGTTACAAAAGGGGGGCAGGATTTCCTCCGGACCGCCTGCTGATACCCCCTCCTGTCTCCCCGGGGCAAATAGAGCATTCTTGTCACACGCTCTGCTATCCCGCTTGTATTTAAATGTTGTAGACGCAACGTGGCTCTGAGTAGCATCGCGTGTTCAGTGTGTAAATGGAGAACGCGTTGCAGAAACATGCGTGACCTTCTTCCTCAGTTCCGGCCTGCATGCTTGTCTCACGCTCGCGTTCACCCCGTCCGCTGGGCCACTGTCCATCTTTACAAAGATAAAGTCCACATGTTACGCTGAGACGACATTGTGGCCTCCGTACTGAATTAGCTTAGCCTCATGGCGTCCATGTTTAGCAGCTTTGTCACGTTGTGCGTGTGCGTGTTGCTGTTCTCAGGCCGGGGTGCAGGGCGGCCCATCTGCCAGCCGAACAGCCCTGCAAACATCACCCAAGTGTACTAAAGCCCCTCTGAAGTTCCATGCCCACAGCCTGTCGCTTATGTCGCCGAGGCGGCCGGCGCTGCCTCCCCCGCACCCCCCACCCCCCCCTCCCGTACCTCCTGGCAAAGACGAGACCGACTCATGACTCATAATGGGGTGAAAATTATTACGGGGTTACCGAAAAAAGCAACAAGAGCTGCTGCGAATCTGTGTGATGATATCGGCTTCTTACAGGCGTCTTTTCTCCGCACCTGCGTGGGATGGATTCAGTAATTGGCAGGCTTGATTTAATCCTCACTTTCTCTTCCAGAGTGTGAGGGCGCAAAAAGAAATATTGGCGCCCCGCCGGCCTGATTGGGCCCACCAGCGTAGAAAGAGCGGCTCCTCGCCAGCAATCCATCGGCGACAAATTGGTGGAGCGTCTCCATCGTTTCTCCTCCTCCACTTATTCCTCGCTTTGACATCTGCGGATTTCTTTTTCTTTTTCATTTCTGTGTGCTAGTGTATCTTTTTCCTCTCGCCAGTTTTCTCCTTTTATTTTAAGACGTATTGCTGTCCTGAGACATGTAGGCCGGTCTTTGAAGCGGCCATTGGGTGCTCAGTGGTCGGCCCCCGCGTAAGAATGTCCTGACATCTGGACTTAGATAAGCGGATGCAGCGCAGACAAAGCTGCTTCCCTTGTGTTTACTGTTAATGAGGTGTTTATATGTTGTTGTTGTTGTGTGGCGGCTAACGACCA
Source organism: Gasterosteus aculeatus (assembly GCF_964276395.1). NCBI lineage: Eukaryota > Metazoa > Chordata > Actinopteri > Perciformes > Gasterosteidae > Gasterosteus > Gasterosteus aculeatus. Next base: position 12,060,116 of record NC_135699.1, on the reverse strand, counting down.
GCTCCTCAACGCTCCACTTCCCTCTGCAGGTGCCCTCACAGTCGGACTGGTTCGGCAGTGTCAGACCATCCACGGACGGGACCGGACCTGCATTCCACCTCGGCTGCCCCCAGAGTGGGTCACCACGCTCTTCTTCATCATCATGGGCATCATCTCCCTCACCGTCACCTGTGGACTACTCGTGGCGTCGCACTGGCGCCGAGAAGCCACCAAATACGCCCGCTGGATCGCCTTCACCGGCAGTAAGTGAACCAGACGGAGACGTTTTCGCTCTGAATGAGCTGTTTCAAAAAAAAATGTTACAGACCGGCCGTCAGCACATTTCCCTCCTTTCATGACATAACCTTGAGAAACATTCCTTTGCTCATGTACATCGAGTCTGTAGGGCAGGAAAGTCGTGAGGTTTAATGGATGTGACAGTTATGCACTGCTCATTTTTTTTTTTTTTTTTGGATAAGTGTGACGTCAGAGCCTTCCAGGACTTTCTGTTTTTCCGAGGGTGACGTGAGAATCTGCTTGTGGGTGTGTTTGGTTGGTTGCGTTTGCTCTTCCAGGAGTGTTTTTCTTGCATGCCTAGCAGCTCCTCTTTTAGTCATTAGTAGGTTGCTTGTGTGCCACGGCGTTTCTCAACTGTTTTTCTATACAAGATTCACTTCACTCAACAACAACAACAACAACAACCCGGATTTTGCCTGGTGCAGCGTTTCTGGGCTGCTTTCATAAGGCTGTGTGGGAGGGAGGAGCAGGTCGGTTACATCAGGGAGCAGACCCCCCTCAAGCACACTGGTACAGATGGAGCAGCAGTCACAATGCTCTGCATTATTTTTGAAAGCCGGGTGCATTTTTTAGGACAATGCCTTTTTTTTTTTGTTCTGCAGATTCTAACAAAACCCCTTTTTCTCAGTCTTTTATTTTTTTTAGTGCCTCTGGGCTAAATGCAGATTCCTAATTAGGTTTAAAAAAAACCTCCCATATCACACGATGAATCACTGCTTTCTCCACCGACTGGTCCGTCCGTACGGTCAGCACGAAACCGAATGCGATGGCGTTAAATCATTGTTTGTCCATCACGTTGAAGGGAGTGAGGCGGTTGCCATGGAAACAGTTAGCAATTGTCACAGTTGTCCCCTTGTTAAGCTTATGTTGGCCAATGTTTGACAATGGGTATATTGTTCTGGCTTCTAAGGGGATTGAAGCATGATCAGTGTTTCCCCTGGGTCTACAGTGGCGGTGGGTGTATGGGGGTGGGGGGGCGGGGTTAGTGGAGAGCAATGGAAAATTTAAAATGTAAAAAGAAAATGGTCGTTGGAAGACTGGAGTAAAGAAGGTGAGTTGAGTGAATAAACATGTTTGCGCAGGTCAAGAGCCAATGCTAAGACAGAAATGGACGCGGAGGAAAGTGAAGCTGGTTGTATGAAAGTGGAGGAGGGGGTCGGGGGGGGTCGGGGCGAGCGTTCGGGTCAACCAGGTGAAGGTGGAGAAGAGGTCAGTCTGTGGTGCAACTGCCTCCCGGCCTCCAGCACCTGAATGGGCAGCTTTGTACCAGCACAGAGCCACCTCTGTGCCACACACACACACACACACACACCGGCAGTACCCCCCCTCGGTGTACAAGTTCAGAGTGGGACTATAAATATCAGTCGTACAATCCATTAACGGTAACGTAGAGCAAGCAAATCTTCGTAATCAAGAAGATGCAACCGGTGGATGTTTTCAATCGATGGCCTAATGTTTCCCGGTCGTTTCTGTGCCACACATCAGTAACTATAAGTCACATCAGCTGAGAGGGAACCTTCTCCTGCGGAAGGCGAGCGGGGCGCCGCGTGTCATCAGCTCGGTCCACTTAAGACCACGAGCTGCACTTCAATTAACTCTCCGGTGAAGCGTGATGGAATAATGCTGAGCTGCACGTTTCTGGCTCCACGCATCCTCTTCAATCACACCGCACTCACGGGGAAAACACACCGGCGGGGCAATAAGCAGGCGAAGTGACTGCCGGAAACACACAAACATCGCACACACACATCGCTGTTGGCAGAAAGAGGTTTGACTGGTTGGTCAACACAACAGGAATTTGATCGGCTCAGGGGAAGATATTATATTCAGTATGTAATGGTTTGTAAGTCAGTTTTACCATAACGGACATCTGTTTAAAACCAGATTATTAGTCATGCAAGTTGCTTCATGAATGACACACTCAATTAATTGCATTTAGATAAAATAACAGTGGGCGATTTTATTATATAAATTCTGAGAAATTCCAGATTAATACCCAGCAGTCTCGCTTATGTTTCTGTTGTATTGTGAAATGTGTTGGAAATATTTTGTTAGGACTGATACTGACTTTTATTATTTGCAATTTAAAGCTTGAATAAAACATTGACATGCAATAGCCAAAAGATACCTTTCAGTTTATTCAAATCATATTGCCCACTCTAAATTAGATATTTTACATCTCTGGGGCAAATTCGAGATAACGATTTCCAGACTGAATGTCTTTTTAAATCCTCTAGCTGCTTTGCTTTACCGAAGTGCAACATGGGTGCGACCTCTGACCCCGTTCCGAACGCCTCTACTAGTTGAAAGGGGAGTGGAAGGGAAAAAACTGAAAATGGCTTCATGGTCCGTCAGGAAATGGATTCCACACCGACGAGGGAAAGAGATTCAACACTTGGGCCATAATTCTGCTGAACGTTAGAATAGTTTAACAAATGTCCCACTGTGCTCTGAGTGCAACATTACCGAGTTATTTAAAGCACATGGAGCTCTTCCACACATTCAGCACCACACATTGATGTGTGTTTCACAAGTGTCACACAGCTTGTGTTGCCGTTTTAACATTCAACGTTGCGCCTGCATGCACCAAAGATTTTGTAAAAAAACGTGACAACGTTCTTCCAGTAAACAACAGCTCTTATGTAACATCTAGTGACAGCCCATAGAAACTACTACAACAACAACAACAACAACATCAGCACGCGGTAGCGTCTCCTCGCTCGTTTTTGTCCAATATGCAGGAAAATCTCCGTTTCAGGACTTTACTGACTTGCAGGAATAAAAACTGGACTTGGCCGTTAAGAAAGCGTGAAATCCGTGTTAAACAGCCCGAGACGTTTTTTATTAAGAGCTTATTTATTGTTCATGGAGAAACATTTGCCGAAACTATTGCTGCATTCCTTTGGGGTTCGGAAAAAATCTCAATCTGGAATGAGCTCCGGGATATTTGGGATATTTGATTATGATGCAGTTTTAGCCACAAAAGGAAATTACGCAATTTCAAAGATTTACCAAAACATTTTCCTGTGGTGAAATGCTGCCTCTAGGTACTATCAGCAATATCGGACGTTAATGACAACAACTCAACAGGGCGCACACACGTTTGTTTACTTTTTCCTCTTTGAATTGTGTGTTTTGCATTATGTTGTTGTGTAATTAATACATGGGCTGTTGTTGTTGTTATCTCATGTAAGTGAACAGCAGTGCTGGCTGCATTTTAAATGCTTGTGCATCGACTCAGCGCGGCACATTGTCGAGGCTCGTCATTCTCACAGCCTCTGTGACTCAATGCATCTGCTCATTTCTGTTTCATTTATTGGTTTATGAGGAAATAAATATGTACTTTCTTTAATTCAAATCACCCAAGACAAAATGCATAAAGACCTACGGCCATAAATCGTAGGTCTTCATGTTGTTGTAATTTGGATTATTCCTTTTCATAAAGTTCACCGTCATAAACTCATTAAAAACCATCTGTAGAAAGTCCCAGCTTAAGCGCTGATAACGTGATCTCGGTGTGAAATATTTGGCTTTTCCCACGATCTCCCTGCGGTGATTAAGGACTCAATGTTATCCTCGATCCTTCTAATGGAGACGTCGTTGTGAAATGAGCAACGAGTCTGTCATTCCTGCAGTCTGGTAGGAGAAAAAAAAACAAAAAAACGTGCTGGCACTCAAACGTGTGTGTTGATTTTCTGTTGCAGCGAACCTGTCAGAATGATGTATAATCTATGACTTGGCAATCTTTGAAACATTAATTACGTAATTGACATTTAACAGAACACGGTTTATGTGACAGGGTGTTTGACTGAGTCTCACCTCCCCGAAGCACGTGCGGCAGCGTTGCTCTGACCGCGGTGCATTCTGGGAGTCGGCCTCTTGCGGAGGCCATCTGCAAGGTGCTGTTGGGACTTGAGCTTTTAATTGAATTTGAGCAGCCTGCGCTTCTCGCTCACGTCAGCCTTTTATCTTCTGCACCTTGTTGGTCGATTCAAGGTGACCGTGTCTCACACTTCAGAGACACGTTATAAAGTGGTCGTCTGTCCTCAATGCTGAGGTACTTCACACAAAAGTGTACGTTAAACTAACCGTTCCTCCTCCGCTCCTTCCCTTCCAGTGATCCTGTTCTGCATGGCGGCGCTCATCTTCCCCATAGGCTTCTATATCAACGAGGTGGGAGGGCAGCCGTACAAGCTGCCCAACAACACGGTGGTCGGCTCCTCGTACGTGCTCTTCGTGCTCTCCATCTTCTTCACCATAGTGGGACTTCTGTTCGCGGGCAAAGTCTGCCTCCCGGGCTGAAGGACTCGACCGCGCCCGCCTCCGGACTGACGCCAGAGGCCCTGGAAATGTTTGAGGATTTACAACAACAACAACAACAACAACAAAAACACTCGACAATGTCTGAAAATCCAACACAACAAACTTAACGGGAGGAAGTCTTTGATTTTGTGTCAGGGGACGATAAAAGTAAATAAACAAAACACTAAAAGAGAGACTGCGGGGAGGATGGAGGCGAGGCTGTCGCAGCATCCTTCCAGTGTCGCTGTCCATATATGGCCGCCTCCGTTGTTTCGGAAACGGGTGCTTTAACGTGCTGCTGCCATGGCAACTGCGGCCACAATGCCGGCGCACGTTGCTTGAGGACCTCTTTTAAAGCTGGCACCCGGCCGCGCCGCCCTCAGCACCCATCAGCGCCGTCACCACTGCTCTCGTTGCTATTTTTGGCTTCTATCAGCAATTTCAGTTGTGTGTGTGTGTGTGTGTTTTGTTCTACTTCTTTTTGTTGTTGTACATTTTGTGTTCTTTTTATTTTTGGTTTCGGCTCCTTCCTAGCGCCCGCTGCCTTTTTCGCTGAAGTAGACTGAGTGTGACGGCGGGTCACTGAACTGAACCGTCGAGGGTACCTGGGTGTCTTTAGAGAAGGATTTCCTCCGGCCGGTCACCCCTGTCTCCCCCAGCTGTGTGGCTTGGGTGAGCAGCTACGAGCACAGCTGTCTCGGGCCTGCTCGCGTGGCGCTGTGGACGAGAGGACGGTGCGGGTGTGACGCCTCTTGGTGTCCGTCCAGCTGCAGCTAAGCAACAGGCAGCAGAACCGGAGGCTGGGTACCAGAAAGGAGAATGCCACTCAATGCAAGACCTCGCATATGTCCTTTCTATGGATACCAGCCGACTTCTCGTGAGTATTATTTTGCTAAGCTAGACGCGTAACGCTGACGCACATCTTTTGCCAAGAAGCTAGAAGACTGAATTTATTAACAATGATCTGAACACAAACACACTTCATTTGTGGTATTAATCCTGCTACGTACAGCCACAAACCCAGTGGCTCTTCAGAGGTGTTACGTGTCCGAGGGGTCGAGATAAATCCGTAGCAGCGATTCTAGCTGACAGTATTGAGATTTTATAAATGGAAACTTAAGTTACATAAAGGTAATGCTCAAAATTGGCGGTATTCTCTTTTTAATGTTGAAGCAGGAGCTTTTTCTTTGTTTTAGTTTTAGTGCAACAGTGGCGGCGGAGGGACTGCGGGTCAGGTCCGTGCACGGGGCTGAGCCTCAGTGTGCTGCGCTTGAAGCCTGTTAATGAAGAACACACACACACACACACACACACACACTTAAAGCCACCACACCGTCCGTCTTCACCGTGTAGATATGTACCACGTATTGGGGTTGCAACCAGCAATTATTTTCCTTTTCAAGCTTTTAACTTAACTGCATTAAAGTGAAGATCAGGGTGACCCTCCAAAGTAAAGCGCGTCACGTTTCTCGTATGCCGCACTTCAGTCCGCGGCATCCAGATGGTGTCCAAGTTTACTGCTGGTTTGGGGCTCATGCTAAGCTTTTTAACTACTAGTCACATGATTTGAGGCTTTAAAGGGGTAAACAGCACGTATAACGTTGCCACGGAGACAGCGGGTTATGCTTTGTAACACAGTTTTTTCTTCTTTTTTTTTCCTAATTAACCGTGTGACAAATTGGCACCCATAGTCATGTCAAGTTAGTTATTATTTGATTTCTTTATAATGTACCCGTGCATACACAGAAAAACATTACTTAAAAAAATTATTTGAACATCTGTGGTGTCTTAAAAACCTAGACAAAGCGCAAAATTCTGTACGCGTTCACTTCACTTTTCAAATAATTATTCCAAATACTATCTGCAAATCTCTTCCATTGCTAAAACTAGTTTATTCTACAGTTGATCTTAACGGTCATCGCTGATCTCAATTATCACAAGACCAGTTGCTGCACAACCCGTTATCAGAACAGATGCACATTCTTTCCGTTTTGATGTGCAAAACCCCCTCCCACCTAAACCTGTTTTTTACACGTTTAAATTCATAGCAAAGTTAAGAGAAAAATACCTACTGGAACTCAGATCGATCGCCCCTGCGTGTGTGCGTCCGTGTGTGTGTGTGTGTGTGTGTGTGTGTGTGTCGGATCAATGGCGGAGCTCTGTTGCCAAATCTTAAAAGTAGTGTTGTTTTTTTGTTGTTTTTTTCTGTTTCCTTTCTTCCTCTTGGTCCGATGGATACCGCTGACTCAACGCTCTGCGGTGCACTCCCTCTGTTGGTTGGCTCAGTATTGTGCCATGACCTGTTTTTGTTTAATAATGTACAGACACACACACACACACACACAAGAGGCAGGCTGTATTAGGAAGCACTGTGCATTCAGCAGTAGAGGTAACACAAATGGAAGCACCACAAATGTATAAAAAAGAGAACTTCTTACCTCATCGTTTTTGTTTCTGCTATTATTTTCTAATGTTGGCAATGTGTGCCCTCTAATTTGTCTCTTGCCTCGATCGGATGTCTTCACATAAAGCCTATGATCATAGGAAATTATTTATCACTGAATAAAAATAGAAAAAAAATGTGTGTGTGAGTCTTTGATTTTTTTTTGGTGCTTATTTAAGAGATGGAAAGTGTGAATCTAATGAATAGATGAGATGATATGCAAACCATTGACCTTTAAATCAGAATGCTACTTCAGCAGCATGTGACTCCGTCTCTTGATTCATTAAATCCGAGAAAACGCAAATGTGCTTCAAGGGCAGCTACCCAGGATGCATCAGTGGAAGGGCTGTGATTGTTTCCTGAGTGCGTCTGTTTAAAGCGGTTTAGTGTCCTCAATCTATTTTTAGAATAATAGTGCTTGGGCCGAGTGGTCGTACTTAAGGCAATCGTGTTGAGTCCTTCGATTTGCACAATCAACGTTTTCTTTCACATCAGTTTCCTCAGACAGTTAAGAACACGCAAGATCGTCCTGAGGACATCAGAGGATTCGCATAAAAGCGTCTTTGACTTTGACTTTGAAGGCCGTCAACGTTTTCAGAGGACGTTTAAGTCGGCCTTGCCAGATTGCCTGAATTATTTGGTCCGTCTCTGAAGGAAATTGTTTCGTGGCTTCTGCCATCACTTTTGATTGCAAGTCAACCTTCAAAAGGACAGTTTTCCTACAGGAGGAGCGGGACATTTTGGAGATTGAGGTTATTTCCAAGAACGCCGCTCTACTCCTCAAATGAAACCTGCTCTAGACCCCTGGCTGCCATCGCAGCTCCGTTTCTCTCTCGTTCAGTCGGTTTGGTTCGTTGTCATTTCCCAGCTGTCAAAGCTGAAGATGCGACCAGGCGGCTCCTCTCACGACTCCGTCGGCCTCTCAGTGATGAGACGACCGCGAGCAGTGTTTCCATTTAGCGTTTCAGAAGGTCACAGGACTTCGGCTCGGCTGATCACATCAGTGCAAAGAGCGTGTCGCTCTCGGAGGAAACCTGCAGAACTACAGAAAAAAATGCCCCCCATGAATAATCAAAATTCACGCCAAGAAATGTTTCTTTTATTGTTTTTTTTTATTTAAATAATTTTTCATTTTTATCTGAATTTGTCTGCACGTTAAAATCTTCAATCCAAAACCGATGGAAAGAGATGCACAGTTAGTATTCTCTTTATTTTAATACTAAGAGGTACAGGCTACACACAGTCACTGTCAAATGACAAAAAGCTTCCCATCGCTGCCCAGTCATCCAAACGGAACATAAGCAACCTGCATGCTGCATGTATCATTAGTTCTACTTGATGCTCCTGCTGTATTTGCCTGGTTTGCTTTTATCCCGCATCCATTTTGTATTTCCTCCCCCATCGCTGTCTGTGCGTCCAGTATCACAACAAGTCACCGTGTAAAGGAGGCCTCAATGATGAGACCGCTACACTCGATTTGGTCGCCCCCCCCCCCCCCCCACCCCCCATCCCCACCTTCCTCCCTCCTCCCGGATGGGCGGCAGATGCTTAATAGGGAGTTATTGGAGAAATGATGAAATCTGACAGATCCCAGAACAGTTCTCTCCAGGACCAGATGGAGGTGAGATGGTCCAAAATAGTCCGTTATGGATCGGACTGTGTGCTCCCCAAACTTCAACGGCAATATGCTTTTTCTGATAATTCATTTAATTGAGTGTTGCAGCAATTTACTTGTAACTGGACAAATAAGTTGACCTCAATTGAGTTTAATTGGGGTCCTTCGAACTGCAGTGCATAATGAAGAATTATCACAACACGGTTCTAAGAGCTGTGCAAATGTTACACGTTACTGCCGGGAGGCCAATTTGTTTAATGAGACATCATCAAGCAATGCTCGCTTTCTAATCAAGTGGAAACGTCTGTCACTTAACACCAGTCTGCCATCTGCTGATCACCTAATGTGGAGCAAAGGATGAGCAGCACATTGTTTTCACATTCACAGAGACAAAACAAGAGAATCGTTGCCTCACTGAAGAGACAAATACTGGTTTTGTGCCTCCCCATTATCACTGTTATCAAGCATCTAAGACGGACAATATCAATCTGATCTAATAAATAACGTGACGTAGATTGAGAGGGCGGAAGGAGCGGTGAGGAAATTCTAAGCAGAAACGTTAAATCGGCACACATCCCTATATTTGGTAAAGAAAGTGGTGCACGCAGTGCTCCTTTCATGAAGGTTGTGTTCACGGTTTACAGTGTGAAATCCGGCCTGCTAGAATAGATTATTGTGTCAACGCGCTGCCAATCGCGCTTAGATGGAAATATGGCCGCCATCTGTTCTTGTGAGGAGCCGCTCCAGCCTTCTGCCGATGTAATCAGTCTATCCGTCTATCTGTCAATCAATCAATCAATCAATCAATCCAGCTATCCATCAATCTATCAATCTATCTATCCATGTATGTCGCGCAACAACTGTCAGCGTCCTAGACCATTTCACGAGGCACCAGACTCTTTTACTAAAAATGTCCCGAGAGTTCAAACCTCCCTGAAATGCGTTGATAAACAAAATGCACTTAAGTTGATGGAGGACTTTTAAAAGGTGATACAGGATACATACAATGACACGCAGTGATGAAAATATAAACTATAAAATATAGTGTTTTAATAGATGTTAGTCTAGATTTCCTGGTTGAAGTTGTCACTATGTTGTATCATTTTTAATACATCGATTTCAGACGCTCTCTTTTTAATCCCCCGGTTTTATCGGACAAAGCTTTTGCAGACACATATACTGCACATGTGCTGGGAAGAATATCTACGCAGCAGTGAAAATTGGGGTGTATTCAAAGACAGTGGGTGTGAAACATTCGTTGCTGCTGTTAACTTTAGCTGCTTTCGGCATCGACCGGTCAGCAGGTGGGAGAAAGATGCCCAGCAGAGCTCGCAAACCGCTGCTTCCTCCCAGACGGATGTCTGTCTGCAGCTCGTCAGCATCCGTCACACAGACGCAGTGTGTGTGTGCGTGTGTGTGCGTGGTCATCAGGGAAGAATACTAGTTATTTTAATCAAATTGAATTACAATTGAAACTAAACATCTTAATTTTAACAAAGTATGAGCTGGTTTTATTATTTCCTATGTAAAATGTTTTTAATTGTCTTCTAATGCTAAAATTAATATTCATGGTCATTTTCTGAAATGATGACAGAAATGAAGTCTCTACATATATAACACATATTTTAAACAAACAAATAAAATCTACTCCGGCTGCTTTGATTTCATTTTTTGAAGCATCTGGTGAGGAAATGATCAGTTATTTATGTTTCCTAGATGATGAATAAGTGCAATGTCAAAGTACACTAAGTCAGTTTATGAACATATCTCGCTGATTGCAAGTAACCCGTTGATCTTTAGGCTTTTAAGCATTTCAAATTACAGTTGTTCTTCCTCCATCTAGCATGCTGAACCTGTCAAACTGTTATGTACTTTTCTGAGTTCGTGGCTGTTCCAGGAAAACATGAAAAATAATCCTAGCGTATGATATTATATCAGCGACGGTAGCTTTAACTAACATATGATGCTGTACATGAGTCAGATTTTACAATTCATATACAATTTAATACTTTGACGTGGTTACGACATGTATTACATATTTAACATATTTTGTCTGCGACCTCTGCTGCCATGCTTAAACGTGTGTGCGCCAGAGAGTTTGCTCTCCAAACCTTCGATCTCCTGGAAGATGACCCATATAAATCCTCCTCATCCTACTTCCTGTAAAGCAGTTTACCCACTTGAGTGCAATCACAGAAATCGCCCCTGTCAGCCATCGTGCCCCAGATTATACTGCTGATATTAGATCACTTCAAATCGTTTTGCCCCGGTGAAAGTGTACATTATTCACAAGACGACCCCGTGGGAACCTTGACGAGCCGCCCGGTCACTTCAGCCCGGAGCTCCCCGAGGACGTGGACGCGTTCGGTATGTTGCTGCAACTGCAGCAGATGGAGGAGACGGAGGAGACGGAGGAGACGGCGGCGAGGCTGCAGGCTCCGCAGTCTCACGGCCCACAGGCCGAGCAGGCTGACCGCTGTTTGTTTGTGCTGGGCCCCGCCGCTTGTTTTCACAAGAGTGTCATGTCCATTTTGTCATGTCCATTTTTGTCCATTTTGAGCTGCCTCTTGTGTTCTTGCGGATCTGCCATTAGGGAACGAGTGGGTACATGTGAGTACAGCCTGTAACTGGCAAGGAATTGCATGTTCGATAATGTGGCCTTCTGTATCGCCTGAACGTTGCGCTGCATTTCAAGATGGTGAGCTTTGCAAACATTGCATGTCAGTTCAGTTCCAATGAAATAATATCCATGTATTATATAGACATCTTGTATTGTCTAGGTAGACATGAATAAACTGTACAGGAGGAGTCCTTGGGGGAGGAGTCTAACCTCTTTGAGGCCCGAGAGAGAAGCCTATAGGTGGCCTGCTGAGGCCCTGAAGACTCAAAAAGCTGGAAATAACTTTTATATTATCCTGCTTCCTGTGGTCGTGTCTTGGCAGCAAAGGACAAATAAACAAGGGACGTGCCATCGATTGTAGGTTACTGTAAGAAGCGCGTGCATCTTACCTGGTCTTTACTTTGGGATGTTGATTTTCTTTTTAAGGTCAGCCCTTTGCTGTCAGGCCCCTTGCTGGCCCTCCTGTCTGCTGCACAGACTATGGACGAATATCTTATACAACCCCACATAAGTACAAAGCTGCAGCCGGGCGGCGAATAGCTTAGCTTAGCATAAAACCTGAGTAGCAGCGAAAGCACTGAACGATCTTTTTCTTAATGTGGCACTGATATCAATGCATGTCAGAGTGACAAAGGCACCCAGCATCTCAAGCCCAACTCACAAGACCGTCGTTGTTTCCCCGTATGTGTGTGTGTTAGATGTCGGAGGGAGACCAGAGCCACACTGACGGCCTCCGCCGGGGGGGGGGGGGGGGGGGGCGACTGAAGGACGTTGCAGTCATTGCGATAATAAAAAGAGGGCACTGTTATCTTCCTGTCCTCTCCTTGTCTCTCGCTGCAATGATGATACATGGGCACATTCAGTCCTCATCACTTGTTAATTACACAATGCAGGGTTCACGTTTTGCCCCTCAAAGAACAAGTTCTTTGCTTTGAGCCTTCAGTTCCCGATGAGGCTGATTTGGCTCTGAAGCGGTGGAATAGTAACCGCCAAATATTGATTACTCGGATGTCTCTGAACCAAATAAGAGAGGGCTGAGGGTAAAGGCCGGTACTCCGATTCTGCTGCGATGATATCTGTGCTGCTGTTCAGCCTTCTCTATTCTTTTTTGCAAAACATTTATTCGGGTTTAAGAAAGCAAAGTACTACAGTAACACATCCCGCCGACAGCCACAAAGAAGCTGCGCTAAGGAATTGACAAAGGAGGAGATCTTTGTTGCCATCTTGCCCTTGAAGCAGCGGAGCCGCCGTCATCTTTGTCCCACGTTTCCAATCCGGTCCTCTGAGGAATTAGCTGGGGATTAGTAAAGGTAAACGGACAAAATAATAATATTTTATTCTTGATGTAAAATAACCACCTCATACGGGAACTGTAGCCAAATGTACTGTATTTATTGAGTTTTTTTTGAGTCAATCTCAGATCAAACTCAAATGAGATCAACTCTCATTTTAATGCAACTTCAGTTTTCTACTTTTACTAAGAATGCGATCAGAGTATTTTGAAAAAAGAGTGTCATTATTTCTGGCTGGCTCCCTGTCTCCCCCCCGGCCAGGACTTTGGCTGAAGAATGACGGTAATTTCCTCTGCTGTGTTTTAGGTTGACTGAAGGTCACCAAGGAACACTTTCTCTTCTGTCTCCTGCACATATGCTCTTTATATTTATTACGTTTCATCGGTCAGTAAGAAACCAGAACACTTTTAAAGTACATAATTAACCTTTATCAGTGAATCGGTGATATTGTATCAATGAATCACACCATAGCCCTCAATGACTTCCTCTTTTAGAAAAAAACAAGAGCTGCTGCCGACATTTGTACTGCAAATCAAAGCACCTTTTCATCTACCACCTTTTTAAACTTATCTCGTGTGCCTCTTTAGTGCTTTGCTTGATTTGTGTGTCTGTTTAAACAGTCAAAGAGCACAGTTTCTATCACTTCATATATCACATTCGTGTTTTTTTTAATTACCATTGGATGTGTTGCCTTTGTGCGCCCCTCATGATGAACTTTTGGTTTAACCAGTCATCAGTTCCAAATATTAATTTGGCCTATATTTTGGTTTGGATCAAATATCTGCTAAAATAATGTCATTCCCATCAGTGTCAGCCGTCATCAGTAAACGTTGCTAACATGCTAAATTGGGAAATGGTGAATAAGCTCCACATTGCACCTTCTTCACCTGAGTTCAGCTTCTTAACCATAAATATTCATCCAATGCCTTTCCTCTCATCCTCTTCTCGGCGTGCAGCTTCATTTCTCTCTGTGTCCCACTTTATCACACAAGGAGTTAGGGGGATGTTATGCACAAAGTTAAACTAATTGATTTAGCTTAAAAGCCTCGCAGTGCCTTTTTTTCAACAGTGTGACCTCAGAGCTTCCGTTTCTTAAAATTACCATGAAATGAGATGACTAATCCACCTACTAATTTCTACAAAAAAATAGACCTGCCAACGTCAAATCTATTTTGGAATAATGTTCACTGAAGGATATTAAAAGCAGGGATGTTGGGTAACAACTCCATTTGTAACATGACTAGTTTAACGGCACTTAACTTGATTATGTCGTATTTTTCATTTCCTGCGACAGCTAACTGAGGGTTAGATTATTTATTCGTTATGTGTAGTGGTATTTTGTAAAATTTAACAACATTTGTAAGATTCAGCATTTTACTGTTTTCCCAAAAGCACATTTTGTCTTTATTATCTTTTCTCTATTTATTTTGTTATTTCTTTTGTAAATTCACTTACATGCTTGAAAACTCTTTCAAGCATGTAATACGCTGTAGTACGGTTAAATACGTACTGTAGCTGTAGTACGGTTAAATAAGTCATCACCAGCCTTCGGTACATTGATTTATGAGAGAACATCATGACCTTCTGATCTATCTGTTTGGTTTGGATACTTCCAGAATCAGCGTATGAAAAACCTCTGTTCCACAAGAGGCCTGAAGGTGACCAGGAGCGTGACGCTGATCAAGCGTCACATTTCCAAACTCATCACGCTACGCTGATTCTAGACCAGCTCCCTGGGATTGAATGAGAGAGAAAAAACCCCTCTTTGACCTCCATGTTTTATATACGGTTGTCTGTTGCCCCCTGTTGTCCATTGCTCAGACCTGCTGGGTGTTTCTGTTGCTCTAGATTCCATAAATACCTAAATCCTGTTTCAGTCACAGAGCTGGCACAAGGCCTTTGGTAATATCCTTCCTTGTGTTTGCATGCAAAATAACAAGAACCACCGATTAGTTAAGAAAATTAAACATTCAAACTGTTTTTATGATGGTCGTTAGCTCTTTGCCAATTCATCTTCTCACATTCAGTAGAAGGACCCTCGGATTCTCTGTCTTACGCACCTCTCCTCTGATCACGGCAGCGGCAGCTCTCCACACACTCACGGGGAACTGGCGTCTAATCACAGCGATCCATCCTCCTCGCCGTCCTCAAGGCGATGTTCACATCGGGAGAGGCGGAGGTGAGGGTGGGGGTGTAGAGGGAGGGTCTTCCGTGCTACCGCGGCCCTCCATCCTCTTCCACGCTGCAGCAGGCCAGACGGGTGGGGTCAGACGAGGTGGTGGCTCCCCGCAGACGAGGATGCATGGGTGTCCTTTGCGGCATTTAATGAGAGAGTATCTGAATCCCTTCATCGCACCGAGTAGAGGAAATAACAAATAAGCAGCAGAGGGTGAGGACGGATTAGATTGGTGTTTTAAATCACTCGCAGGGAATAATAGCTAAGACTTGTTTATTTTAATGTACTATAGATTAACCAATTATTGTCATAAATAAATACAAAATATTCGAGAAGTCTGAGAAATATTTTTCAGATAGAATATTATGTTCTAGCCTTCTGCTTCCTGGTCGTGTTTGTTTTTAATTTCACAAACCCTGAGATTTATCTCTTGACCCCCTCGACTGAACCCCTGCTACAATATCAAAGTGATAATCTCACCATGTGTTATGGGGTTAGTTGGGGGGAGAGAGGCGTCTGTCTGGTGGCATATTCAAGATCAAATCAAGTTTAAATAGATAGAAGTCTATTACACAATGATCAAGTGTGCACATAAAGGTGCACTTATAGTTGAGACAAAAAACATTTAAACGGAAGATTCCTGTGGTGGAAATTTGTGGATTTATCCCTTGTGAGAAATCAAAAGTATCTTCAGCTTTCTTTGAGATTAAATATTTATTACTAACTAGAATATAGAAAAATGCTAAAGAATACAGAAATCATCCCCACAAGCCATAAGTACAGACAGAAGTCAAATGACTACAATTCAGCTGGAAAGGGGCAGATTGTTCCTTCCCCCCAAAGGAGCAGGAAGATCTGATCAAGTTGAAAAGGAGAACAGGAGGTTTTATACACTTCAGGGAGGTTTGTGCTGCCTTAGCACTCGAGAGCCCCCCCCTGAAAGAGGGGTGTTTGGAAAAGTACCAGACAACGTAGGGTTGACCTCCCTTAATGGGACCTAGTCAATCAACAACATTTGAAAGGTCAGTCAGGTTCCATCTGTGTCTTATCTCACCCTGGACGGCCGTAGGTCACAGGCTCACATACAAGGTCACATTCCGGAGAGCCTCACCCTACCAGGCTCATCAATTCCCCCCCAACAACTCCTACTTTGTTGGGGTTCTTTGTGCTTTGTTTTCATGGTGTGTGTGTGAGTGTGTTTCCACCGTTAGTGGAACAGGATCTGATAGTAAAATGCAGGTACATTATATTTATGGAGAGAGCAGTGCTAGAGCGGCCACTTAACCCAAATGGGCCTAAATGTAATATGAGCTTGGAACTAAATCAACACACTCATGTACCTTCTGTTTAGAAAAACCCTACAATTCAGCCTTTTATTATTGCATTTTCCCTCGAAATTGCTACAGTCATTTTACAGCTGCACAAGATTTTTTTTCCCCCTCTTTAATTTAATTCAGTGCTTTTATCTGTCAGCTGGGGTTTGGTAGTCTGTCTGCTAAATAAAACATGAAGAGTCTATTTCTGGCCTCACACTGTGATCAGGAAGAGACTGCTGATATCTCCCTGACTCGATACTGTACATTTGTTATAGACAGCTTTCATTAATGATCTTTTATTTTCTTCCACGATATACATGGAAGAAGAGACCTTCTCATCAGATGCGATGGTATTGTGAGGATAGAGGAGCTATGAATGATTTCTTTTCGGATATGGAGAGTCACACAGAAGGATGTCTGGCTGCGTTACTCCCACGCAGGAGGGGTGAGGGACCCGGGTCCAAGGGCCTGGTGTCTCATCTGTCCATGGAAGAGCAAATGGATCATTTGTCCATGTTGTTTTATATCAGACTATTTGAAGCTGTTTGTGTGGCATCAATTGATTTAGCGTAACAATCTAATTGTTAGAAAAGCGGGGTACAATTTGTCATTGCGACAATCCAGTTCTTTGAATTCATCTAACAAGTTTGGCACTAAAATCAATGGGCGTCTTGAGGCTCGTGGAAACGTGATCCTCCCTGCAGCCGGGCTGCCCGTTGCGTCCAGACATTACGGTAAGGAGAGTCCATATAGGCAAAGGGGCAGGTGGTTGAGAGGCGAGAAACAAAAGCAGGTACCCCGAGAGGGAAGGGAAGGTACAACCCGGGAGGTTTCATGAGTCCACCCCAACACGAATGGATGTGAGAGGTCGAAAGAAATATTAAGGTATGTTAATCCATGTTAGTAGTATTTGCAAAGTTTTAAAAGTACACGTTCTGGACATTTGATCCACGTGTGGTTTATTCATCACTTTGCATGCTGAATGTTACATCAGCTGACTGAATTTTTGCTTGATGTGACATTGACAGTTCAGAAGTTCCAGGATTTGTAGGGTTTCTCTTTTCTAAATGCACAATGGAGTGAAAAAAAACGACATTCTTGGCTTTCTTATTGAAAATGTCATGGCATCTCTGTTTAAATATTATTATGACATTAATTGAGTCAATTGTGGGTTTTAACAACTGTAAACTACTGATATTTATTTACATGGAATTCTGTTATTATTTCCACTTCAACGGTTTCTACAGTTTTCCTAATCTTACCATTCAGTCATCACCAACTGATGCCATTCGTTAAATCCACGGAAAACCCGACTAACAACCCCGAATGTGGCCCGGAGGCGTTACAGGTAAAACGTTCACGGAGTTAAAACGCTACTTTCCCTCCTCCACCCGGCAGGACACTCATGGAGCTGTGTGGCCCCAACATGAGGGAGCGCGGAGGGTCCCTCTGCCAGATGAAGCAGCTTCCCTGCCAAGGTGTCCCCCTTTGTCGCCTGCAGGCCAGTGGAGCCCACGTACGCAACCCCCCCCACCAGCCGTGGGTCAGCCAGCCCGCCCCGGCCGTCGCCTCCTGCCCGACGGTGGCCCCCAGCCACAGGGTAAGCAACCCGGAGTGTGCGGCGTCCAGACCGGGAGAGGAGGCGGCACTGACCCCGGGCGTCTCCACAGGCAAGGTGGTGGTGACGGGTGGAGGGGGATACTTTGGGTTCAGGCTGGGGAGAGAGCTGGCCAGCCAGGGGATGTCAGTGGTCCTCCTGGACATGAACAAGCTGCCCTGTGAGACGCCTGATGGAGCCGTCTTCTATCAGGTATGAGATGGGGAAGAAGGACCTGCTTATTTCTTCCATATTGCTCTGATTTTAACATTTTTGATTGCACAGCATTTCGTTCTTCAGCTTTGTTATTTGCTGTCTATTCCCAAAACAATATTGTTCACTGCTCTCTCTTTAAAATTTGAGACATTTAAGGCCTGTGCGTGGTCATTAATAAGACCTCACACGGTCTAAAAGATGCCAAAAGGTTTGATCGCTGAGTATGAGACTTGAAAACTTGGAACACATTATAAGACATTTAATGAAATAACCCGTGTAAATACACAGAACCAACTATAAATTCGTTCAAAGTCGGTGTGGCGTCTCGCAGTAAATAATGTGCTTTCCTGCTTAAACAATAAAAGATCCACAATGGGTTTTTTTCTTATAACGCTCCCACTTGACAAAATGGACTCAGTCAGTGTTAGTCAGCATTAGTCAGTGTCAGTTCGCCTCATGGGCCGGCCGGCAGGAAGCAAACACAGAGCAGCAGCTGCTGACCGGAGCAGAAAGGGAGACGTGACTCAGGTTTCACCTGCAGGCCTCACAGCACACTTCCCTTAATTACAACTGGCCTTTTTGTGGCAAGTGCTTTTTATACGATGCCCTTTTTTAAAATCAAAATCGAGTTAATTCACGCGCTGAATGGGCTTGTGCTGATAGCACAAAAAAGGGTTGACAAAACAGTAGATGTAATTAAGATAAGTGTCCACAAAGCGGGCATTGATCAATTGCTTTCTTGCAGAGGGACATCCGGGACTATGCCTCCCTCTACAAGGTGTGTGAAGGGGTCGACTGCGTATTCCACACAGCGTCTTATGGCATGTCCGGACCAGAACAGGTGACGTCTTCATCTCTTCTCAGGCTTCTCCTTTTGACTCAGTCAGAGATGCAAACACTGCACTTTATTCATTTTTCTTCAGGGGCAAAAAAATAAATAATAACAATTTGAATTCCTTGTACCTTTCGCTCAGAAATGAAAAGCCAGACACATTGGATGTAGCATCGGGCCGCATGCCTCAAGCAGAGATCCGAGTTCTCACTTGTTTCCTTGCTCCTCAACCCCAAATGTGCTACATCTTTGAGCTTAGATTCTTCCTCCCCAACTGACAAGTACATAAACATGTTACGTCACGAAAGCGGACCACACAGAATATAAATATATTGTTCTCTTTGTCTGCCAGCTGAGGAAGGAGCAGGTGGAGTCGATCAACGTCGGAGGGACAAATAACGTCATAAAAGGTGATGATAAGAATGATCCCATTCACCAACACACACTGCCATGGATACATCTAATGCACACAACTGGAAACATAACAACGACTTACACGTAATACAAGACTTTCATTGAAGTAAATGTTGGAGTAGGGAGAAATGTGTAATTGGTTTATGCCATTCATGTCTCCTTTAGCCAAATTTAATTTGACATTATCGGTGCAGACCAGACGTGTATAATTCACCTGGAAACGTCCACATAACATCCGCGTAGTCTTTGAAGCAGATACTCGTGTTTAAGGTTAAGGAATCTGCTTCCTTTCAGTGTGTAAGGAGAGAGGCATCCCCAGGCTGGTGTACACCAGTACAATCAATGTGGTGTTTGCCGGGAAACCAATTGTGGAGGGAGATGAGGCCTCAGTGCCGTTTGTGCCCCCCAACACAGTGAGTGAAAAAGGATTTAAAAAAACAACAGAAACTGTATCAAACTGACTGCTGCACAGATGTGACGCAATGTTCACGTACCGGCACACGTATTTTATGCTACCCAAAACATTGATGTGAATATTGATACAAAAGATAATAAAAAAAAAAATTATGGTATCATTCATTCATCATACACACCTTTTCCAGCTAGCACATTAATGGAATTATATTAAAGAATATGAATAGGAATGCATCATTATGTCATCCAATGATATAATGTGTACTATTCTGAATAATTTGAGATAATTACAGAGTACATTCTTATGCTGTACTTTCACAACTTTAACTTTTGAATGCATGAACCTGACTTTTTATATTGCACTATTGTGCCTGCTTTTTCCATATCAACCTTTAAATGTTTACCATAAATTCTCATAAATAAACTAGTGAATCACTTAAACTTAGAATAAAGAGTGCAACAAAAAAACACAGTGTTCATTGTCTAAAACTCTTTTTTTAACACATTCAACGTATTTCTGTTGCAGCACATCGACCACTACTCCAGAACTAAAGCGATTGCGGAGCAGATGGTCCTCTCTGCCAACGGATGCTTCCTGAAAGGTGCGAAATGACCAAGAACTTTTTGTCCCCGGTGGTTTGGAACATTAGCTTTTGGTTTTCTGTGTAAAAAGTTTGCTTTTTTAGATGTCTGTAAAGTTATCCATCACAAAATACCTGCAATTATTCAATACAGCAACAAGGAAAGCATTGCCAATGCATTTTAAAAAACCTTAACTTGGTGTTTGACATGCCTTCACTTCCACTCAAGTAGGGGTTTGTATGCAGGACATTGACTTGTATAAGAAAAACGTTGAGGTTTAACTCCTCTCACGTGAAGGTGGGGGTCTGCTTCGGACCTGCATCCTGCGGCCCTGTGGCATCTACGGACCAGAGGAGAGGAGACACCTCCACAGAGTGATGGTGAGAGGCCGACGACTTTTATGAAACACGTCGTCGCGTGTTAAAGATTCATTTCTTGCCGTGTTGGCGCTGGAGGTCCTGCAGCACGCGAAGCCTCGCCGGCAGAATGCGTGTTTCTGCCTGAAGAGTTTACATTATTAATGGAGCTCTCCGGGGCGTCCAGTTACAGAGGCGGCAGTATACGCTCCCCTGAAGGGCAGCGCGGAGTTCAGGTTCTGGGTTTGGTGACGGCCGAGTGGCTTCGACAGTCTGTGTCTAAGTCGTGCTCTTCATTCCTCACTCTCGCCTCAAATACCTCATTTCTCTCTCTGTCTCCGTCTCTCACCCAGGTGAACGTGGAGCGCCGGTTGTTCAGTTTCAGGTTCGGGGACCCCCAGGCCAGGATGAACTGGGTGCACGTAGACAACCTGGTGCAGGCCCACGCGCTGGCAGCCGAGGCGCTGGCTCTGCAGAGGAGCTGTGTCGCTGTGAGTCACGGCCAACTGACAACGGACAGACAGACAGACGTAACATGATTACTGGTTGTGTTTGAACATAATCAGTCCCCAGGGACAGAGAGCTGGTTTTGGCTCCAGCCCCCCCCCGACCCCGCAAAGGATAAGCTGTTACAAATAATGGATGAATAAATCCATTTACATAAAGATAATGACCCGTGATCTCATTGTCTTTGGTTCTTCTGCAGAGTGGACAGGCCTATTTCATCAATGACGGCGTTTCGGTCAATCTGTTTGAGTGGTTGACACCTTTGGTGAGTCAATTGATAACGTGGGTTGTACATATTCAATTGTTATTTAATTACTGAGCATCCACAAATCAGAATGAGTGGACTTGAGGCTGAGTGCAAAATACTGCGTAGGACAATTAGAAACGGTGTGGATGTGAACTGTGTGTGTTTCATGTGATCGTTGCAGTTTGAAACGCTCGGCCACAGCAGACCGTTGATGAACCTGCCTGTTTCGCTCGTCTACTCAGCAGGTAGCTCATTCTCTGAAAACCACTACAGCACAATTCGGCATGTTGTTGCACTAACTGTCTGCTGTTATTTTCAGCCATCCTGGTGGAGTATTTGCATGTAGTTCTGAGACCTGTGATAGGAGTGCCCCTGCTCTTTACCAGAAGTGAGGTAATGGCCTCCACCTCTTTTAAAGCATTTCTTTTCTCTCAGACTTCACTGAACTCTATTCTGAATGAAATAAGTGAGTAGTAGAGTGTTGAACACTTTGGAACTGTGGGTGAACGTTATGTTCTATTGGAGAAAACTTTAAATTAGTGAATGAAATCAAGTCATTTTCTCTTAGATGTTCAAGGCGCTTCCACTTTGGCGTCGTATTTCCGACCCGCAGCTGGCAGCCTCTTTTGAGATGCATTACTCGCCTCATCATTGTGTTATTCTTGTCTCGCCTGTAGCACTGACGACAGACTTCATTAGGGCGAGTATTTTCCTATCGGGGCCCCCTTGCACCTGCCCCTCCCTCCCCCGTCTGATGTTATCTCTGCTGCATAAATTATGAAAAAACACAGTGAATTTTGAATTCCAATATTGGCAAATAACAAAGTTCCGATCTTTACAGATTCACTAGAAAATATTTCCGTAGTATCCGCTGGTCTGTACTGCAGTGAAATACACAATAATTCGGATGTATCAGGATGAGGGATGTTTGCTGTAATCCTACCAGGGGACACCTTCACGATGCATCTTAAGGAGCCTCCTGCTCATGAATGTGTGATGAGACAGAAACCAAAGCCGAGCCCCGTGGGCCTGCACCTGGAGCTCGTTCGGCCAGACCGCTGCCGGCTCCGGTGAATCGATGATTGTCCTGTGAATAAAACATAAAGCCGCCGAGAGTCAGAAGAGGAAGTTTAAGATGCAGTCTGCAGGAAGTGACCTCCGGACAGTGGCGGTTGCTATGGTGCGCGGCGTCCGCCGGCCTCTCTCCTGGGCTCAAATGATCCTCCCAGCTCTCAGGTTGTGTGTGCGAGGTGTTTTTTCCACCATAAATGTCCCGGTTCAAATGTCAAATCAACTACAATTGAACCACGAAGGCCTGCGTCGAGGTTCAGCAGTCAACTGGCCTTTAGGTTTAATGGATGAATCAGGTGAATCTGGTCTGTCACCAACAAATCCAATGAAAAGAACAAAAACAACAAACAGTCAGCATCAATGAGCCACATTGTGGCACTAGGAGACGTGTAACATGACCACCATATCACGCATTGCCATCTTTATTCCCAAAATATGCCCCAGCAAATGCACCACTCAACCTGTTTAAGTCATGTGTGCTAAATGTTACAACGTGCAGCTGATTTAGGAAATGATTCAGCTTTGTTTCAAACTAAATCTTACCGTTTTTTAAAGATTTCTGTCGAATGACGGAGGTTGAATGTGTGTACCACCAACCGCTTTTACGACATGTGTGAAAAAAAAACTCCCTGGCAGGATGGAAAAAACGGGAAACATCTTCTTGGAAACTCCTATTGTCTCACTGACGTCTGCCTGAAGTCTTGTGTCACCTCACACGACGCAGACACCTTACCCCCCCGAGGGGTAAGAAGACGCAGTAACCAGAGGCCTCCATCAGTCCCATGCTATCAGAATGTAAAACCAAGTTGAGGCCAAATTGAGGTTAATGTGAACCATTAACTTGACTGTGCAAAATTCTACCAAGTATTTTCACCTGGACTTCTCCTCGGCAGCGTTGGACATTTTTGGTATTGATGACACATTAGTTCGTTTTACACAAACGTCTTCCCCTGCAGGTGAGGAGCATTGCTGTGAGCCACACCTTCAAGATTGACAAGGCCCGGCGAGAGCTGGGTTACTGCCCGAAGCCCTACAGCCTCCTGGACTCCGTTGAGCAATACCTGAAGTCCAGACGGCCCCGCTCCAGATCGGTTCTGTTCAGCATGTCCTGGACCTCCCAGCTGCCCCGGCACCTCCTCGCCGTGATGCTGCTAGGCCTCAGCCTGCTGATGCTGATGCTGTCCTGCATGGTCACTTCAAACTGAGGACATTTAATGGACAGCAAGGGCCATAAAATGTCTCAAGATAGTCAGGCAATTAAGTTTTCGCCACATGTTTAGAAATCCAAATGAAATGAAAATCCCCTACATAAACGTCATGTAATCATTTCTCCCATCTTTTTGATGTTGGTATATGTGTCTGATTCTAAATGATGAAACTACCTGTTGAGAAGCATAGTGTGAATATTATTGATTTATGTAGGTTACCATTCGGGTTAAATTGTTTGTGAACCAAATGTTGAAATGTAAATTGATTGTATTTATAGCATGTTTCCAGGTTATATAATATATATTTGTTTTGATTTACATATCTTGAGAGTTCATATTTAATAGTCATAGTCATTTTGTACAGTTTACGAAATAAAGCAGTAAGAATTAATTCCTACAATAAACCTCCTCTTTCCTCTGCTGAAGGCAAAAGTATTTTTTTCTTGAAAATCCAGTCCAGCTTGTCTTAGCTCATACATCGCCACAAGAGGGCACCATTGCACCTTCCAGCGACTTTCCCAGTGATGCGTAACGACCGAAAATCCATAACGCTATGCAGCAGCAACGTGACGTTTACGGTATTTATGTGACGTATCACGTCACAGAAAAACGTGTCGGTTGGCTAATTTTACGCATCCACTGTTTGTAACCAAGACAAAAAAAAAGGAAGACCTGGCAGCGGTGGGATTCGAACCCACGCCATCGAAATGACTGGAGCCTAAATCCAGCGCCTTAGACCACTCGGCCACGCTACCAATATGCATCGCTGATGTGCGTACACAAATATTAGACCTTAGTAAAGGCAAAGGAGGAAAAAAAGGGACATTTTGCCTAACAAACGAAAGCACTTCAATGTTATTTGATTATCTTTGTCTGTCAACATAATTAAAATAGTCTCATTGGCTAAATCCCAATGACCCCCCTGAAGGACTCAGATACTTTCAGGCCTGCTCCCCCTGAGGGTTTAACGTTAGTTCTGTCCAATTGTCAAATCGTTAAGTAATTGAAGGTTAACATTTGCTTATATGTACACAATAAACAGACTTGGGCTCAGTCTTAACTGCAGTCCTTCGTGAAGAGAAGTCTGCTTGAGGCTGCGAGGGCCACAAAGAGCCCTTTATGAACCCTTCAGGGTCACGGTTAGGAATATTGTGAATCCAAAATCGCTTGTAGCCTCACTTCTACAATAGATGTGTCCCTCTGGTGCCAGATCTTGTACTGATTGCTTTGCAGATTCCTTTGTAAGATGTCTGCTTGCGTGCACGGCCTTGCTGAGACCTGTCCCATTAAGGCATGCTGGTATGCAATCCCCTTGTTTGGAGGTTTATTGGATTTGAAAGCATGGTGGGGAAATCTCAGTAATGCAAAACCTAATTATGGACAGAGACAAAGGCCCATTAATCGTTTGCTGGACCATAGTGTGTGCTGGCGGATGGTGGATGTACTGATCCTGCCAGAGTTGTTTTAGAAATTGGACACAGTGAAAATTCAAATGTTTAGAAAAAAAGTTCCACAGCTACAAAACAGTGATTTGCCACATGCCATACTATATTTAGCTGTATTTTCATACATCAGCACTGTCAATTAAGCACAGACATTAAAAGAACATTACATCACATGGAAGGTGAGGGCAAGGTGTTTTCATCAGGAAATTGTTAATATACATACATATTAGTATTTTGCCACTGTATTGTTTTTCTATAACTTGCGGCAGACAGAATATTTACATCCACAAAATATGCAGCCCAGTGTATCACTCACCCAGCTGTTCTGCATATGTAACAATAAAGAAAATAAATATAATTTAATATCCTCTTCTCTAATAAATAAATAAAAATATCAAATTTGATTCAGTCATAAAAAGTGCTGTTGTATTCCAGTGTCCACTTACTGTAAGTCACTTGGGATAAAATCCTCAGCTAAATGAAATGTAAGGTAATGCAATACTTTTCTGGAGATTTATACAACCAATTCACGTTAGCTTCTAAGCTAATGATCGTAAAATCCTGAGTCTTTAGTTATTACAGTTTTTCATCCTATTAAAACATTCCTGATTATGTCATACATATCTTCATCTTACATCAACACACAAACAATGCACCGTGTGTACATTTCTTTCCCAAGAACCAAATAATAAACTGGTCACAGGGTTAACGTTACATGAACACAGAATACTGTACTTTTTATTAGCTTAGGATCTGATTGTATATCTTATTCTTCCTAAGAATGGCCCCCAAGACAATCATTATGTCGTAATTATCTTTTGCAAATTTGTTTATGAACCGTATAAAGTTATATTCCTTGAAATCACGGCAATAGCTAATATATTTTATAACAGTTTATCAATGTTTTTTTATAAGGACGGAAAGAAAAAAATACTCAGTGCTGACTAACAGAAGCAAACATATATCAAAGTGACAGGAGGTAAGCGGATTACAAATTGTCCAAGGTTTTGCATCTGCACCCTCTGGATATTTTCTTATTGCAAAGCAAACCTCCTCCCTCCCCTCCCCCAAAGTTCCCCCTTTATCAAAAAACACTGACAGACAAACTAGTGCAGTAATAATGCAACCATCAGGCAGAGCCACTGCCCTCGACTGGGCTTCTGTTGTCGCCGAGGTCGTCCCTGGTCTTTTGGATGCAGTTGAAAATCTCCTTGAAGAGCGCTTTGTACTCGGGCTGCTGGCCGTCAACGACCACCGTCAGGTCGGAGGGTGCAGCGGAGGACCGGCGCCGGCGGCTGCGGCTGCTTGCGGGGGAGCCGTTAGATGCCGGCGTGGCTCTATGGCTCGGCCCGTCCGTCTGCTGGCACCGCCGCAGCAGCTCATCATATTTCACCTAAACAACAGGCTTATTTTAGGGATGTGCATGCATGTTATTTAACCGCAACATCTACATTACCCTGTCAGAAACCGTTTTTAGTAACAAAAACTCACACAAACCCTCTAACTTTTCCTGAATATTTATCATGCAAAAAAAATGGAGTGGACATGCTATTAATACGCCACCTGCAGTGCGCTGTACTGTGCGTCCACCTCGTTTAGCAGAGAAATGCCCCTCTGTTTCACCGCCTCGGCTCGCCGCACACACAGCCGCTCGTGACCACGGCGAATCTCGTCCGCGCTCGCCCCTTTTAAAACGCCGTCACTGTTACACCTCTGCAGGATGAATTGTCTCGGCTCCTCCTCCTTTTCTACCGTCTCCTCGTTCTCCTCCTGCCTCGGTCCGTCTTCGGAGGCAAAGAATACTTCATCAGGCAACAGCCGCTCTGGTCTTCTGATACTGACGAGAGAAGAGAGGGAGGCACAAGTCTCAAGCATTATGACAATTTGACAATGTGAATGTAGTTCGTTAATAAGTCGGGGGCCTACCTGTTTGCACACTCGGCGCGCCACAGAAGCCGCAGCTGCTCCACTTCGGCCTCCAGCTCCTTCTTCCGAGCGCTGCAGCCGGCCAGCGAGACCAGCCGCTGCTCCAGGCCGCTGTTCTCCCTGGATGTCGCGTCTCTCTCCAGCTCTGCGGCCTCCCGGCGGCCCCGCTCCACAGCTATCTGGCTCTGGAGGGTCTGGACGGAGCGCTGGAGGGCCGCGTTCTCCTCCTCCGGGTCTTGCCGTTTGTCCTGGTCGTAGAAAGAGCCCTGCAGCGACCAGAGTCCCTCCACGCGCGGACCGCCGTGGCCTAGGCGCCTGAACGGGGACACGGAAGTGAGAACACTTCATGTCCTCCATGTGTGAAAAGTGCTGAGATTATTCATCATAAAGTGTCAGATCTCCATCAAGGAAATTGAATGTGACGTATGTGGCAATTTAAGCACAACTTTGGTAAATAATAAGAAAATATTTGGATTATGTCTGAAGGTGAAGTTCTGGCCTTGCTCTGAATGACCAGCCAGGAACACTTCTGCGAGTATAACACGCCAAAGCTGCTGAATATTTAGTTTGTCAAAACTATTAACTTTATATCACAATATTGTCTTGATCCACCTCACATTTTCCCTCTCTGAAAATAGTCCGTCTGTCTCATTCTGGCCGTTCTGCTATTAGCAGCGTCCTCCGGATTGTGTGCAATGACTCACACACACACACATGAAATACCTGTCATGGTGCAAGTCGTACAGCTCTTTGAGGCAGGACACACTCTGCGCTCCCAGGCTGCGTCGCTGCTCCGCCAGATCCCGTTTGTTTCGCTCTGCCTGGGCAGTCTTCAGCTCCTCCACCTGGGTCTGCAGGTCCTCCATGTAGGTCTGAAGCCCTTCAACAGTCTCTGTTAGACTGACAGGGGAAAGAAGAATGTGACTCTGAGGTTCCGCAATCAATCAAATCATCGCTGCATCTGATTACGTAGCATATCGTTTAAAAGACGCGATGGGGGACGGACCTGTGGATCTTCTGCTGGGCCAGGCGGCTGTCCTGCACCAGCCTCACGTTGCCTTGCTCCAGATCCCGGGCGGCCTCGTCGAGCTGCTCGTAGACTTTGGCGTGCTGGTCATTCATCTGACGCAGCAGGTCCACTTGCTTGTTCAGGTGCTGGAGAATAAAGGGACGGGAATGACAACTATTTGACTTGATTTCATTAAGAAATTAGGGATAAAACGAAATTGGACAGAATTGCAGAATGAGTATTTTTATGGCTTTGAGATTAAAAATATGTATTTGAAGATCGTGAAACTGAACTGAATTGGGCATTTATTCTATTTTATTTTAAAACCTCTGTAAAACTGGCACATCAATACACATCAATTGGTTTTATATTGCATGCAGATATAATTTATTACCAAACAAACAAAGGCTTCTTTCAAGAGCAAAGATTGGCCGTACGGGCCTTGAGAAGGATTCAAAATATTGTTGCGGGGAACTGTAGCATTAGTCTGCGAGCGATACAGATGGTAAACAGGAATGTACACATAAAGATATTTCTGCAATAGCTATGTGTTAAACTAAATTACTTTTTTGGGGTAGAGATCAGTGAAACCATCTATTCGGTGCAGCAGCACTGCATCCTTGAGGCGGCTATTGGTGCGGTCGGTAGGACCAGCGGCGGATCCTACGTGAGGAAGACGGTCAAACTAATGTACAGGGATTAGCATATCAACCTCAATACATCCTCAAGCGACAGGCCCTCTAACTGCCATAAACAAATTAAGGCTCTTATCTTTGTTAACCGGCTTATTGCCATGTGCTCAAACTCAAATAGATCATTCAGTATGTCTCAGCCCTGAGACAAAACACCCGATTGTGTTTATTGATGAGCTTTACCTGAAAACACGCAGATACATTTGAAATCCTTTGCTCTGCTGTATTAAGGTAGAATGACATAACGAAGTAAGTTGTACCGTGTATATATATTGTATTAAATATAAATAAAGAAAGGCTCTCTGTAGGTCAGGATTAGCTTTTACTCGAGCCTTTTTCAAAGGGAACAGAATGACAGCGAAGTCAAGTTTTTTCGGATCCCTCAACGTGGACTTCCCTAAATGAATCACCCATTGGAGTGTTTTTACCGCCGCCGGAGCCATAACAACATTAATCACCTCTATCTCCTGCAACTGCTCCTGGTTGGTGGAGTACATCTGCTGCAGGGCCTGCTCCAGCTCACGGTTCCTGTCCAGGAGGGTTTTCCCGAGCTCCGCTGCCAAGTGGAGATCTGTCAAAACAAAGCAAAACATGTAAACACGCGACACAACGCGGGTTCAATGCCCAAACACGGGCAACGAATAGAAAGAGAGGTGGAGATGGTTACACGCACACACGCACACACACACACACACACACACACACACACACACACACACACACACACACACCTACCTCTAGGTCTCATGCACAGAGAATGCTTCTTTGTCTCCCTTTAAATTCACTTAAACGTCTGGTTATTATCCAGCAGGTTTAGCTGAAGTGAAGCATGTCTAATGCTTGACTACTTTAATAACAACGCAATGAAACCAAACATTCTTCACGCAATAAGCAATGTATGTATGCCCCGGGGAATTTTTTTAATTTTTATTTAGACATGTCTCGTGGCAACCAAAGAACCACCTTGAGCACAACACCAAAGTTCTTAGTCTATAGCAGAAACCTTACGGTTAAACAGTTTTATGATGCTCTTCAGTAAAATGCTACAGGAAGTCGCTCCTTCCTGCTGCCATCCCGCTGTGGAACAAACTACTTCGGTTTCAGGACGGATACCCCCCCCCCACAACTTAGACGGACTGCTAAAGTGGTCATTTACTTATACACTCAATGTTTTATGATAGTGGTTAATAAGACATCCAACTAAAAATCTGACTATTCTTTTCTTGATGTCTCTCGTACTTTATAAAAAAAAAAAAGCAAAAAATAGAGAAAAAGTGATGAAATCAGCTAAGAAGCTATGCAATACACTCTTTTGCCGTTTTCAGATGTTCCAATAAAATTATGAAATATTTATTCCTCTGTTAACTCCTATTTTCTGAATGTCTTCATGAGCAGCATTGATACACACGAGATGCAAGTATTTCAGAAAACAATTCACACAGGAACAGCTGCAGGCCACCTCGGCCTCCGCCTGCAACCCATGACCAGTGTGATTAAGCGTGATTATGTATTACGAGTGTAGACACTCGACGTCAATCTCATTTCATCTCTGAGCCAATTAGAGCTTGTGTCACATCAATCAGTGCAGTGATGAATATATATATATATATATATATATATATATATATATATTCATCAACTTACAAGCCACCACAACAGCCCAATACCAGTTATTATCGATCACACGAGCAGCACAGCTGGTGTGATAACGCAGTGACTTAGTTACATTCATTTGTCGTGTGTATGCAGCGGTCTCTGGAGTAATAACGCACCACAACCACCCGGTCACACGGACTTCAGGGTGCCGATCAGCTCTTACCGTGTTCGAGATCCCGAGGATCGTACCACGCCTCTCCATTCTTGTCAAAATCTTCCTCCAAAATAACGTCGGTTAACATTTTACAGCCGCAGGGCGAGTCTCTGGACCCGGGCACACAGGTGCGTGTGTGTGTGTTTTAAGAGAAGCAGTCAGAAGTTGCGCGCCGTCCACCGCCGAGTGTGGAGGAGGAACGTGAACTCACATCCTCCCGGTGTGTGAGAGGCGTTGGGTTGAAGTCTCCACAGCAACGTGGCAAATACACTCCGGCATCCGGCAGGTGGCGGACATGACCGTGATAAAAGGGCTTTATTTTAAAACATCTTTTTTGTAACTGAATGTCAAAAAGTAGTATAATACGATACTAAGTTAACTTCTGAAGAAAAGCTTAAAAGTTTAATATATCCAACGTTAAATTGTGTTCCGTTGTCCTCATTTCCTGCTTCCGACAGACACTTTTGTCGACGAATCACGAGGCAGTAAATTGAACTGAAGAACTCTCCTGACCAATCAGATATTTGGTTGTCACGTGGGATCCCCCCAGCCTCTCCGCAGTTTGACAGTTGAAACCAGCAGTTTGTGTTGTATTCTAAACGCCTTCGTGCTCGGGAATATTGGCCGAATTCACTATTTTTACTATTAACATGCAAAACAACACCGTAACATAGTTTGGGGAAATGATAATATCTTGCTGCGACTCGACCGACCGAAAGGTAACTTCGTCGTTACCTGAGTTTACCTGAGCAGGCTTCCTCGCAGAGAAGACGCCTGGCTCCTGGAAAATGGACATCTTCAGACGCTCGATACATTTTGGCCTGAATCCTGCAGCTGTGGCTTACGCCATGACTACGCTGGGATCGGCCATGATAAACAACGTATTTAGCTTCTACTATGTCAAACTCTTTCTCAATAAGTACAAGATATCAGAGGGAGCATTCCATCAATCACAAGTGAGTATTTTATCTTGAACAAATGCCGTTCTTCTCATGCGAATGTATATCAAAATAGTAGAAAAATAGTGTGATAGAGGAAACTTTTCATTAAGCTGTTCCTGTACCTGTTTTCTATTGGTAACCAATCGTTTTAGTCACATGACCGCACACGTGTACACACCTGAGCGTAGATGGATGTCTTCATGTATTTTTGTTGTTGTTTTGTTGTTTTGTTTTGTTTTCGTTCTAGTAGAGGTTTAATTTCCTTAAGTCCACACTCCAGATTAGTGGGTGGCGGTAATGCACCCGAAAGTTGTTTGCCAACCGCCATAAAAAGCAAAAGAAGAAGAAGAAGGATGTCTTCATGTTGCGTATTTCATCTGTCCAAAACTCAAAGATTGTCAATTTACTATGATGTAAAAACAGAGTAAAGCAGCAAGAACAAGCTTTAATAACTTTCTGTTGATCAACTTTTCAGTTAATATTTTTGAGCACTACTTGAAACACTTGAATCAATATCCACAGGTGGTGTACATGGTTTGGAATGCAATCAATGACCCTCTTTTTGGATACCTGCAAGACAATTCCAGAGTGCCCTGCTGCTCTCAGAGACGTCTATCCATCCTTTATGGCGCTCCCCTCTACTCGCTGGCTTTTCTCCTGGCCTGGTTCCCGTGGAGGACCTACACCCCCGGCGACTGGTTGAGCGGGTTACACTTGACCGTGGCTCTGTGCGCTTTTGATGCCATGCTGACTTTTGTGCTGCTGGCACAATGTGCGTTGTTTGCAGAGATGTCTAGCCACCATCAGAGCAGGTTAAGACTTATAAACTACAACCAGGTAAGGACTTCGTTTCTCTGTAGGCTTCCAGAACCAACAAGGTAACTATTTATTTCTTTATTTATCTCATATTCCCCTGCCTTTTATTTCACAGGTGGCTTCTCTCCTCGGCTCTTCCAGTGTCCTCTTCTGTGGTATGCTGTCCAGGAACATGGAGGATTTTGCATCCTTCCAAGCCTTCGCAGTGCTGATTGCTGTCCTGAGCTGCGTCTGCATGCTTTACACGGGCCTGCACAGTGAGAGCCGCTTTGATAACAAAGCATCTGGATCCGATGCCCCAAGGTCTGCCGACGAGACTTCCCATCAATCAGGCTGTTCCGTCTCCATGTTGAAAACATTGACGTGGCAAATCCTGAGCAACAGGGACTTTCTGCATTTTGTGTGCATGAACTTCTTCCAGGTTTTCATGTTGGCATTCTTCAATAATTTTACCATGATATTTGCTGAGCACCTGATTCCTCCAGATGTGCTTCCATCCGTCGCCAAAAGCATCATGTACGGAGCGGGATTCATCTGTCCACAGGTATTGTTGCTCAGTGGCTTTTTTATGTGTCCTTTTGTCCTCTCACTAACTCAAAGGACCGTACTGACTCTGAAACACTGGTGTTTGTCATAATAGTTTATAAACTGCTACTTTATATTAACATGCTGATCCCGTAACCTTGTCTCCGTCCCAGCTGTTAGTATTGAGTTGTCGGAATGTGATCCAGGATCTTGGCTACTACCGGCTAATTCTCTTCACCTTCTACACGGAGGTGGGAATGGCAGCTCTCATGCTGGCACTCGGTCCTCAGCACTACTATTTTATGGCATTTTTCCTCACAGCTAACATGTGAGAGGCTCTTTGACTTTATCTTTTCCTTATGATTGCAGTTTATTTTGACTCTACTTTAATAAAGTTATGCATTCACTCTCTCTTATCATCTGCGCAGGGTCATAATCCAAGCCGCCTTCAGTCTTTTTGGCTTGCCTTTGGCTGACATCATCGACACAGACCTGCAGAAGTACAAGCGCAGGTGAAACAAATGATTACCACCATACTTCCATTCATTCCTCGCACCCAAATTTACAGCACGTTATCAGAACATACAAATGACCCAATAGCACCTTTTTGTTACTAGTGCCAGACGAGGTATCTAATGAAGCCAATCCGTCATGTTGTAATCTTTAGTGGTGATATACTGCATCATGTTGTGCTTCGTCTACAGTTCCCCTCTCTCCTCCATGGTGTTTGGAACAAATGCTTTGTTCACCAAGCCGTCTCAGTCTCTCGCCCCGATGATAGTCCTCACTGTCCTCAACCAGTTTGGATACGAACAGCTGAAGGACGCTGCAAGGGGTTCAAATGACAGGTACAGAGGGTTTGCTGCTTCTTCCCAGCGAACAAGGCATAAACATAATCTGAATTAATTAATATTATTAATGTTAATATTATAAAAGGGTGCTCTGTATACTTTATTACGGCCAACAGTTTCCCAAAGCATGCCTGAAGTTGTGTAATTGTGCCACCAATTAGGAAACTTGGGGGAATCTGGGGCTCACAGGTTCACTCTTTTTCAATTGGGTCTTAAGAAAAGCGTCAGCTGCCCACTTGTTTTGCTCGCTGTGATCCTTCCCCCTGTTCATACTGCATAGTAACAGATGCTTTCCTATTGCATTGTATTCTAATATATCCCCATAATAATATATATATATATATATATATATATATATACACACACACTTCAAATATACTTTGGAATCTATTTATTTAATTTCTTTACAGCCAGCATGAACCAAAGGATTTATTACTGCCAGTGAAAACAATTTCACTGTACATGTGCGCAGTTTGCGATTGTAATTTAAGACAATTGTATGAAAAAAAAATTATATGAACCCTTCAATTGAGTTTCAAAGGAATTAGGGAGCCAGTTTCTCCCTGAACGCGACAGTCAGAAGCCAATCTATTCTCTATTTTAAACGGGATCTGAATTTATGAAATTATATGAGGTAATATCCAATGACCTTTTGAAATTCACCTTTTATTATGCTTTGGAAATGAACATCCGTATTGTAAAGGTTACGTGTGGTCCTTATTAAAATCAGTGACCTTAATTGTTGGTGATCACAGCTGGTGGCTGTTATTCATAGAATGCATTTTTAACTTTTGGCTTGGAATAACTTCCACTAAAGCAAAGTTTAATGCGCTCACAGAAATCTTAAAACTTTCACACAGCTTTTGAAGCTCAGAAACTTTGAAGCACCAGCAGTTGTTTTTGTTGCCATCGAGTATTTGATAACCTGCGATTTTACAGGTTTTCCCACTTACAAAGCATGTAGGAGTCTGTAATTTGTATCATAAGTACTCTTCAACTGTGAGTGACGGCATCCAAAACAAAAATCCGAAACATCACATTGTATAATTTCAAAAAATATATTTAGCAGTTTATTGCATGACATAAGTATTCGATCATCTACCAACCAGTAAGAATTGCGGCTCTGATAGACCTGTTAGTTTGTCTTTAGGAAGCCCTCCTGTTGTCCACTCATTACCTGTATTAACTTCACCTGTTTGAACACGTTACCTGGATAAAAGACACCTGTCCACACATTCAATCAATCAATCAAACAGACTCCAACCTCACCACAATGGCCAAGACCAGAGAGCTGTGTAAGGACATCAGGAATAACAATGTAGACCTGCACAAGGCTGGGATGGACTACAGGACGACAGACAAGCAGCTTGGTGAGAAGGAAACAACTGTTGGCGCAATTATTAGAAAATGGGAGAAGTTCAAGATGATCACCTTGTGATCAACGATCATGAGGAAGGTGAGTAATCAGCCCAGAACTACACGCCAGGACCTGCTCATTGACCTGAAGAGAGCTGGGACCACAGTCTCAATTAAAACCATCAGTAACATACTACGCCGTCATGGATTAAAATCCTGCCAGCGCACGCAGGGTCCCTCCGCTAAAGCCAGCGCATGACCAAGCCTGTCTGAAGTTTGCCAATGAACATCCGGATGATCCAGAGGAGGTGTGGGAGAAGGTCATGTGGTCTGATGAGACAAAAATAGAGCTTTTTGGTCTAAACTCCACTCGCAGTGTTTGGAGGAAGAAGGATGAGTACAACCCCCAAGAACATCATCCCAACCTTGAAGCATGGAGGTGGAAACGTCATTCTTTGGGGATGCTTTTCTGCAAAGGGGACCGACTGCACCGTATTGAGGGGCGGATGGACGGGTCCATGTATCGCGAGATCTCTGCCAACAACCTCGTTCCCTCAGTAAGCGCATTGAAGATGGGTCGTGGCTCGGTCTTCCAACATGACAACGACCCGAAACACACAGCCAGGGCAACTAAGGAGTGGCTCCGTAAGAAGCCTCTCATGGTCCTGGAGTGGCCGAGCCCGTCTCCAGACCTGAACCCTGTAGAACATTTTTGGAGGGAGCTGTAGGTGACAGATCTGGAGATGGCCTGTATGGAGGACTGCCCCAAAATCCCTGCTGCAGTGTGTGAAAACCTAGACAAGAACTAAAGGAAACGTATGATGTCTGTAATTACAAACAAAGGTTTCAGTACCAAATATTAAGTTTGGCTTTTCTGATGTATCAAATACTTATGTCATGCAATAAACGGCAAACAGCATGTGATTTTCTGGATTTTTGTTTTCAGTATGAACTGAAAACAAAAGAAAAAAGATTAATCTGATAAAGAAACACAAGTCTATAAAAGGTTAAAGGATGCCTGGAATTAATTTTACTAACAACAATTAGATTCACATGATGATGATGATGATGTTGCGGTTGTTACATTTACATTTTTGCATTATTGTCATAACAGCGTGCAGCAAGTGAAATGGTGAGTTATTGATATTCACCGTTATAAAGAAATGTAAATAACTGAACAAATGTCTCCCTTGTTTGCAGAGCTGCAGAGAGTCTCCATAGTGTCATGTTCTACCTGGTGTGCCTGGTGCCCATGTGTGTCGCCGCTCTGCAAGCCCTCGCGTGGAGGCCGTTTTCCATACGCAACAGTCACACCGTCGACATAAAGTACCTTGACGGCTGACTTAAACATTTTAGTGTTCAAAGAAAGTTGTTGCTGTTTCCTCAGCTCCAATTTGAGGAAGTTCTTTGGTGCCAAATATGAGATTGTTCTCCTCCTTTCACTGTATATTCCAGGGTTGACTGCACTGATGTGTGTGGGTGTTTGTGCGTGAGTATTTTGTTTAGCTACAGTTAATTAACAGAAGCGTTCTGAATGGTTGCTATGCTCGGCAAATAAGGGCCGATACCTCACGACTGTTTTGACAGAGGAACTGCACTATATTATTAATGAATATAGAAATATTGAAACTTAAAGTAAATCAAGGCATTCTCAACAATTCCTTATTCATACTGTAATGAAAAATATCAATGGTAACAGCCAAATATAACTCAATGCTATGAATTATTTTTATTTATACAGACCTGTGTGGCACTGTATATTAAAACAGCTGAGGTGAGTGTAGATGTTTTAAGCCAAGAAGATGCTAACACCATTTACGCTTAATCACATAAGGCAGAAAGGGGAAAGACTGAAGAAATAATTTTGAGTCGAAAGTTGAAATATTGCCTCACTGTGAGTTTATTCTAAGTTGAAAAATCTTTTACACCAAAAGCCTCTCCAGCATCAGAAATACAATATTTTACTTTATAAAAATGAGTAATATGCCTCTAATGTCATTAATGTTGTTTGGTCAACTTATCAAATCAAAATACTTTTAAATTTAATGTTTTATTTCCAGTGCTTTTGCTTGAAAATGTTTTTTTTACACAAACCAGCGGTGGGTCAATAGTTTCGTATTCTTGATATTTTACTATCAAAATATTATGAATCCTCAGGGGAATTTGCATTGTCTTCTAACAGTCTTGTTTGCACTGTTGCACACATCTGATTTCCACTTCCAATACAAATATACAAAATTATCAGTTTACTTAAAATATATATTACACATGCTACTTTCTATTTCTAAAAATCTAAATGATTTTCTATCAAATGTGTAAAATTAAATCTTTTCTTCCCCATGTAAAACTCTGCCCCGGATTTTAAAAGGGTTGACGATGCGTTCACGTTAATTACAATCACCAAAATACATACATTTCCAATGCCTGAAGAGAGAGCTTTCTGTCCATTGTAACTGAAAAACTGGAGAGAAATGAAGTGTTTGTTGTGGTTGCAATGTGTCCCTTAATGAGAAAAGGTTAGCAGGTACGCATTCTACTTGCAGCATTTGATGATTTTCTAGCTTCCACTGTCACATAATGGCATTCTCTGCCAGGTGTTTCATGCCGTTATTTCCTCTCAGTCCGGATGACGGAGGTCTGAGACTGTCATTTGATATCCTTTTATGACTCTTAGACATTTTGATAGATGTCCTCATTTGGGTTGGCAAACTCGGTGTTTGCAGCCTGCAACCAGATCAAATGTCAAAAGGAGGTTAAGACTACACGCATGTTGTAACACAAGTTATGCAGAAGTGCCGAGCTTACTCCATCTCTCTTTTGACTAAATCGAACCACAACATACTGCAACAACATTTACCTCAGCCTGAGAACGGTTTCTGCTGCCGTCTTTTTTGCCTTTGTCCAAGTTCCTCCTGCTGTACATTTCTTGCAGCACGACACGAAACTGCGCCTTTTTAATTGAATTTTTCTGTTTGAAAAGTTTAGAACAAATGTTGTTTTATACCAGATCTATTCCAAGATTGTTTTCTACATGTGAAAAGCTGATGAACTGCTTTATCATCCAAGGTGTTGCAAGAGCCTCTTCTGGCCAGTGGTACAAACAGGGTTGGTTCCTGTTCCTCTTTCTGCTACTGTTTTCTTTTCCCCCCCATTTTGTAAACACATTAAACACTGATTACAGATAATTGGAAAGCTGTCACCAACCTTTTTTGTCTTGCTCACACTTCTGCTGACGTTTTTGCAGCCATACTGGAATCGAAAGGAATACACGTCACAAAAGTACGTCTTTAGGATTCAGTCTCGTTTTCCTAAACCATAAACCTAGATATTCACAACAACACAACATTTGAAGAGATTACATAAACGCCATTTACCTTCTTTATGATTAATGTCACCAGTATCAAGCTGTAGGTGGCCAGCAGCGCAAATGATGCCCACAGAAAGTACCTAATCATGGTAATTGGTTCTGTAAACAAAAGAAGATCGGTCTCCCAGTTCATCTTAAATCAACATCCACATATCTGGGCCCCGTGTGCCATTTTGGATTCTTACCCCGGACAACAAGAGTTGTACCCAGCGCTACGTGTTGGGCGCGGGGTGCCGGGTCTACACCCGACTCTACGGCACAGTGGTAGATCCCGCTGTCGTTCACTTGAACTGAGTTGATCTGTAAAGATGCTCCCTCCTGGGTGTACTTCTCTAGTCCAAAATCGCTCCTGAAGTCGAGATGAGCATGCATGTTTTCCTTGAAGACAAACCACCTATAGCGCAGATCTTTGAAACAATGTGATTCGATGGGACAGTTGAGAACGGCAATTCTTCCCGTTTGGCGCAGCAAAATCTTCTTTGGCGGTGGGAAGCAGCTTTCGTTTTTTGTCACGCTCTCTGGAATGAACAGGCGAGACATTTAGCGAATTAAAACGCCAATCTTCTAGCCCAAAATGTTTTTATGAGAAAAACTACAAAGCTACTGTAGAAAAGAAACCGTTACACTGAATTCTTATTGCTTATGTAGAGAAAAAAAGGATTTCCCTAGAAAAGATTTTTCCAACAGGACTAATGTAGATGATAATGAGAAAGACAACTTACCTGTGACTGTGACTGTTAATGGCAGGTAGCTGAGCAGGAGAGAGAACCAAACCAGCCGATCCATGTCTGAGGCTTGGCAGTTTGTGAATGATCTCATTGTTACTTGCTTGAGGCTGACAACATGGGAAGTGGGTATATTGCACTTCCTCTAGACTTTGTTCCTACTTATTTTTCCCTCTTTGGCAACCAAACGGCAATGGGGGAAACTGGGGATTTTCATAAACATCCTCTTATGGACAAATATTAACATTTCCTATAAGAAGTAGTAAAAAGTGAACCATCATTTTCCATCATCCTTTTTAGGCAATGGAGCACATATACACATATATATCTATATATAAATAAATTCCATTATAATATATGATTAAATAGAGGGCCGCCATAATCTAGGAGCCCACTTTTCCCAGTGGGAAAACAAAATATTTGATGGCTTGGCAGAAAAATTTTGGCTCTGATTTTTATAATATAAAGCTGTGGCACAAAAAATACAGGTCATTTAGAGTACTAAGAACTCCTGAAGCAGAAACTTTTACATTGTCAGTCCACCCATACATGTGTTTCCAGTTATTGCTTAGTAAGACCTCTTCTGAGGTTGTTGTTGCATGTCAAAGAACATTGATCATATGATGGAATGATAAAATGTACTTACTGTTTTGAAAAAAAAAAAGAACTTCTTGTCGACCCGCTTCAACATTAAATACCTGCCTACAAGTTAATACACTAGTAGTGACAACCCAATGATGTGTAATTGTATCATCTATTCTGTATTGTTCAAAATGAAGAAACGCCAGACTGACAAAGGA
The DNA here is from genome assembly GCF_964276395.1 of Gasterosteus aculeatus. Lineage (NCBI taxonomy): Eukaryota > Metazoa > Chordata > Actinopteri > Perciformes > Gasterosteidae > Gasterosteus > Gasterosteus aculeatus. The sequence continues at coordinate 12,020,369 of NC_135699.1, read as the reverse complement.
CATCGCAGACCGAAAGGTTAAAATCAAATGCATTTAATAAAAGAAAGGGTGTTGTGGTAAAAATAACATCTCAGCTGAGGAGCTGCTGGTCTTTGCAACCAACAGGCCACAGGTCAGTCCTTTGACCCCCCCATAGTGACTGTCTGTTGCCTCCACCAGTGAACTAGAACAATGCTTGCCTACAGGTATTTATACCGATCAGTAGAGGTGTGAAACTAGTGTCCACACCTCTGGGAGTGGTCTTCTGGTGAGTTCAATGTAATTCGGATTTCGAATGACCCTAAATGACCCTGTCAGTATCAGTTGTGGCGTGGTCAAGTATTACATGCATGCATTCCAGTTTATTACATTACATTAAATACAATCATAACTGTACATTGATATTATTCTATTGATTACAGGTTCAATATTACAGTGGTTTTACAATATTGTCATTACAGTGATAACATTAACAATAAAGTGCTGCCTGTCCCACCCAACGTAGAGGATTCCTCCCCGTCTACACGGGCCTCGACGCTTCCGCTCCGCTTCCACTCAGCCTGTTGTAGGCGGATCTTCATGTGCTGTCAGTCAGATTTCTGTCCAATCAAAACGTCTCTTTTGGTTTTCTCACGCCCCCTTCCACGTCGACCTGTACACTCGCCATATTTCCACTCCTGTGAAGCCCGCCGGCCGGCTAGCTGCTGAGTTGAGGAGTAAAAACCTTCACACAAGACAGCAAATAGTTTCAAACGACCTCAAAGGATTAAAGGGACATCTGCGTTAAGTGACCAGCAAGTCGCTGTTATTTCACTCTGCAACAATGAACATCTTCAGGCTGACAGGAGACCTCTCTCATCTGGCTGCTATCATCATCCTGCTACTCAAAATATGGAAAAGCAGGTCATGTGCAGGTGACCCACAACTATAATTAACATTAAGCATGCTGCAGTATTATTTTCTCAACATTGTTTATTAACTTTTCCTTTCTTTGAATTGCTAAGATGCTCGTTTAAGCTTTCTCTCTTCTTAGCCAGCAGGCTCCATGCTAGCTAAAAATAGCTGCATGCTAACGCTTCCCCACTCATTCATTTCAGTCTAAGGCTAATAGCGTTAGCAGTCAAAGGGCTAACTGCTGATAACTACCAGAAATGTCTCTGTGCAGCTCAATCACCTCTAGCAGCGGTCTACTTGCAACTTTTGCTTGAAATATGCATATTTAATAGCAAATGTCAGCAAGTAATTCTAGCTTAGCATCAGCTAATCTTTTACGTTTGGGGATTGCTAGTATGAGTTAATTTACCATAAAGCTTAACTCTGACGTGGTCACCCAGCTTCATGCTGATGTGTAACGTCAGAGCAACGAGCACATTAATATAACGTTGTTTTTAGACGCGCATCTTCCATCCTTCCGTTTTCGCTGTTTGCTTCTGCTTTCTCTACACATCGACAGTCCGTCTACTGGGGATCGATTACTTTGGTCTGGGTTCTGACGTGGCGTTCTAGAAGGCGCTGTGGTTAGATATTTTCTCAAGCCTGCTCTCTATCCTTTTTGTAACATGTGTATTTATGATAAACTGCCCCTTGGAGCAAACCGGTTGGGATAGTTTGTGGTATGCGGTCAACAGGACACACTTTGGTTATTTAAAGTGCGTTGATTCGCCCGCAGAGCTGGTCAATTGACTGTGGGTTCAAAGATAACAGAGATTATATTGGGTCGTGTGTGTTTATCTATATTTTAGTCTAACCTGGATAGGTTTTACGTAGCTTTATTTTTCATCCAAGTTTGAACTTCATTTTAAACTGTTGAAAATCTATAGATCAATCACATTTTTGTGTCCTAAAATTTTAACTCACACATTTACCTTTAGTGGATTATAGGTGGGAAAACAACCAAAAGCTCCAAGACGTCATCTGTACCATAAAGACCTGAAAAGAAGCGCTGACTAAACTTCCACGAAACTTCCTTTTGCATAGGCAAAAGAGGGAGGGGGGGTTATAAGCAAAGATGCATAAAACCTTAGATCCATGGGGGGGGGGGGGCTCTGTTTTTCTTCCTACTCGGGGCTTTGAAGCCCTATTTCATGCAAGAAATAGGCTGCAAATGAGCAAGATACAAAAGGTGGGGTTTAAGCACAGTTACGGTCAGGAAAAAGATATTTGAGGGACGTCAATCTCTGCCTGTAAAACATAAATCAATGCACTTCAGCGGCTGTTCAGGTCGCAAATCTGTCAATTTGGTTTCTCGTAATATTTTTAGTTGGTAAAGTAAGTATCCACAGATTCTCCATATAACTGTTCATCATCTTTCCAGTAGATGTCAGCGTTCAACAAGGAAACTCTCTTATGATCCGAACTGCTCATGAAGCCGTTTTGAAGTTCATGGTTCAACAGCAACGTTAACTCTGCATCTCTGTTAAAGGTATCTCTGGAAAGAGCCAAATCCTGTTTGCTATCGTGTTCACCACACGCTACTTGGATCTGCTCACGTCCTTCATCTCCCTCTATAACACAAGCATGAAGGTAAAACCCGAGTCACGCCACAGCCTTTCATACAGATCCTTTACTTCTCGCCAGCACCCTTTTTTTTAATGATAAGCTGCTGTGCTTTGTTTACCAGGTGATCTACATCGGTTGTGCGTACGCCACAGTCTACCTGATCTACGCAAAGTTCAGGGCCACCTACGACGGCAACCACGACAGTTTCAGAGTGGAGTTCCTGGTTGTTCCCGTCGGTGGCCTTTCCGTTCTCATCAACCACGACTTCTCTCTCCTGGAGGTGGGTTTGTCTTCTCGTGTCACCAGCGACTCTGACCTAAGAGCTGACCGCACTGCAACGAGTTTTCCTTGAACCTCTGCGCAACACATCTGTCATCAGATCCTGTGGACGTTCTCCATCTATCTGGAGTCGGTGGCGATCCTGCCGCAGCTCTTCATGATCAGCAAGACGGGCGAGGCAGAGACCATCACTACCCACTACCTGTTCTGCCTGGGCATGTATCGGGCCCTCTACCTCTTCAACTGGATCTGGCGTTTCTACTTCGAAGGCTTCTTTGACATGATCGCCATTGTGGCCGGTTTGGTGCAGACCGTCCTCTACTGTGACTTCTTCTACCTTTATGTCACTAAAGGTGGGTTTCTTGCTTACATCATCCATTATGGCATTATGTAAATACAATTAAGGAAGTAAGAGAGAATTTATGTGACACTATACAGAGGGCAAAATGATGAATTCATATTTATGTTATTGTTTATGGACTTTTGTTAAACACATAAGATACCAATTATAAATTATAATGCTTCCTTATTTTGCAACATTAGAATATTTTAAAGGAGTTTTTGTTTGTTTTAACAAAACACAACTATTTGTTTGACAGCGTGATCTGATGATTTAATAATTTCTCCACTTTCCACCGGCCCTGGACCAATGTCTCCATAGAGTAGCTTCAATGAAGGATTTATACAGTACTTGTTCCCTGCAAAAGTTCAGCTGTGACAAATATGTGGCTTTAACCGTTTGAGTTGCTTCAGTCAAGTGGTCTTTTTAGTAAAAAGTTTCCCTTTTGTCCTACTATCCGTCTGCAGAAGCGAAAAAGGAAATACCATTCCAGGAAACCCACAATGGGGAATTTGTGCTCATGTACAGTTTGGAAGTACGCACTTGATTTGGCAAATTTAGATTACTAAAGCCGGAAATTAGCATTGGTTGAACTTAAAAATCAATGTTTATCGCAAAATATGACTGGATTTTCTACTCTATTGCTTTGAGTTGCATTACAAATAGGTTTGCGTGCGACTAAAGTCAAGACAGTCCAACACTGTTAGAGAAGTTGCCATGTGTTTAATGGGGAAAAGCTGAATGGATACGCATAATACACTTAGCATGATGACAGACCTTTTTCACATCAGTGTCAAGTTTATATTCACTCAAAACTGTCCATAAAAGACACAACCACATCTCTTTTATATCTTCTGCATGAGAAATGCGTCGCAAGCGTTTTTTACAATTCAAATTCATCATCGGCCCAAATCGCTGCGGCAGTTTTCAGAAAAACCAAAATGTGCAACATCCTTGAGAATGTTCCGTGACCTTCGCTGACCCTCTTATCTTTCCTTCCCTCTCCTCAGTGTTGAAAGGCAAGAAGCTGAGCCTGCCGGCGTAGAAGACGGAGACGCAGACTCCCAGCAGACTCAGGGGGGTGTGGAGATGACCGTGCGTAATCTCGTGACCTGCAGCAGAAGATGCCTGAGACAGAGAGCCAACTATTGGGGGGGGAAACACAAGTCTTCTTGATGATTGCTGATGGAGCTGGTAAAAGGCCAACAAACACCAGAGCTGAACTAAAATCATAGATGGTCAACCTTTGGATTTCTGCGTTCCCCATCTTGCCTTAAACTTGTTTTCATTGCTGTTCAAAATAGAAGAAAAGGCTTTTTTTTTCTACATCTGAGGTGTATACGCTTGTTTTTCTGTTTTTTTTTTTTTCCTCATCTTTTTTATAATGTCACAATAGGGGTTGCAGTACCTTGTTTGACTCGATAATGAAATGCACAAATGTACAGTCTTATTAAAGAGTGCGCTAAAGAGGTAACGCATCTGAGTGCCTGATGAGGATTGTGTCTACTTTCTCACATTATTTCCTTTTTGGATAATTGTTTTAGTCTGTTGTACATGTATGTTCTCATGGAATATTTTAAAGATGCCAACAATTACATGCCAACACACGCTTCCATTTTGTAAAAGCGTTGCTTTCTAAAATTGTTCAAAACAATATTTTAGCTCTAAATCTTAAACTTTTTATAAACAATACTCATTAGATAGTTTGTAGTTTTATCTCACGATTTGATGTCAACAATCAGATGGCCGTGTATATCAGTATTTTCAAATGGTTGATATCTCATTGGGAATTAAACGTTTCACGTCTTTATTCATCTTTTCCTACGCTTACTGTATTGAAGCAAATAAAATGCATCCACAGCTTTAAATGTAAATAATGTTACATCACATTTTTCATGTAAATGGTGCACAAACTTTGTTTCTGCCAGCATCCCAGTCCATGAACCGACGTATAAAATCATGAAGTCAAGTGAACAGGGTTCGTTTAATGATATTTTGCATTCAAATCCTTTCACTGGTTGTAACATTTCAAGTGTGAACTGTATGTCTAATTGAACTGGTTGGGTGTGTTGCTGGTCTATAATCAAGGGTGCATTTCTATTACATTTAAAGGCCTCTCTTCTTCTTCAAATTAGTCATTCCTAAAGGATTATTTCAAGTTTGTATGTATTTCTTTGCATGGTATCACCTCCATTAAAGATTTTATGAGGATCTCCTTCGGTTGACGTTTGATTATTGAAGTCATGCGAGAAAAGAAGCAAAACCTTTTTTTTTTACCACCAGCAGTACAATGGACCGATAGTGGAAGTATTTCCTTAACTAAAATAAAAAATACAACACCAAAGGATACTCTGTCCCAAATGTCACTTAGTAAAAGTTAGCAAATATCTTCAGGAAAATGTCCTCTGTAACTGTTCTATTAAATAAATACAGAACATAATGAGATGTAAATTGTGTTTATTCCAATAAATATCATTGCAACCAAAATGTATACTAAGGATGGATTTCTTGCCCAAACTCCACTCAAGTTCCTTGTGATTCGGGAGGATCTTCCTCCAATGCCGTTTAGAAGAAACACCGTCAAAGGTTGATCTCAGTTGTCATTTATTCAAAGCCACAATACAAACATACAACATTTAAACATGTAACATGTTATTTTTAAGGGCTTATATTAGTTGACTAATAAGTACTTTTGGTCGTACAGAGATTTCTTGGTCCACTCGCCAATATTTCTCATACTGGATGACAAATTTTCTAGAGAATTATAAGCACGTCTCCAGTGAGCGCATTATTTGAAGGGGTGTCCATGTGGAGTAGCTCAGTTTTACAGATCCGCCGATTAAATGATCGAATCAGTTAATTGCCAAAATCACGAGTGGCCGTTGACAAAGAATCTCTTTGGTTTAGGACGGAGCGGGTTCTTTTTGCCTGTAACGGGCATGCACATCAGATATCTGCACATCAGCATTAACAACATACAAAAGCATTTTAGACAACAAAAGCCCTGAGTCAACATATTCTGCCCTAAACTCAATTACTTGAAATGAGACGACATTTCAGGATTAATCAATAATGCATTTATAGAATAGATTACATGGATTAGATTTATATAAATCTTTCTGTTTAAGGCAGTTAAAGGTTAGTTAGTCCATGTTCTGTAGACATTGTATATGTCTACATGAACAGAGATGAGGACACTTTGGCATTTAAAAAACAAATGTATTGTTACAATGTTTAGGCTTCAGACATACAGTAACCATCAGACAGTATTTGTGCTTGTAAGTAGCTGCACACGGTACATTCAAGGGTCTGAATCCCACTCACAGGGCTTCAGCTGTACAGACTTAACGTCGAGGCTTTTCCGCATTGAAAGTTGACATTTGAGAGAGAAGAATAAAACTAAATTTACTTCAGTTTTTAATTGTCGAATTCACTCTCCTTCGATTCGTCCAGATCATCCAGGACGTCACCTTGCTGGAGGAATAAAGGACAACAGAGAACAAAAATAAATACAATGTGGAAACAATGTCACAGATTTAAATACTGTAATAGCACTGTATTGCTTCCCTTTTGCATGTCTATAAATTAGTTAATTTACTACTCTTTTTCTAATCGTACCTGTGTCTTTTTAAGACTTCTTCATCTCAGAAAAGTAAAATGAAAAAATCATGTGAGGTTACATTATAATTACCTTTGTTAGATGCGGGAAATATCGGCTGAGGATGTTGTAGGTGGTGACGTAGAGCGCGTTGAAGATGACTGAAGCGATGACGGAGAAGAGGGCGATGCCGGGCAGCACGGACAGCAGAGTCAACCCGCCTGCGAACAACAGGAACACTGACGGACACACACACACAAACAAACACAGTTTGGGTTCATCCGAAGCCCGGTGCTGCTGCCGAACAAAGTGCATTTCACATACGTAGAAAGGGTTAGAACATTGTTTTGGGCATGAGTACGCGTACCTTCAAAGCAAAGGAAACCTACTGCCGACATAACGAGGGTCACAAGAGCAAAAGAGAGGAAGAGTCCGACGGGCAGAGCGGCCGCGGCGCCAAACAGCAGCACGTTGAGAGCTAAGAAAGGGTGGCTGCTCAGGTACTGCCCGGCCCGCGTGTCCATCAGCTGTTCCACCTGTAGAAGAGATTCCCATACTATGATGGAAAGGAACACACACACACACGTACACAAAGAAGGGGAAGATTTTCTGATTGACAGATGAAGTTCCTCGTTACCCTGGAGTCACCATAGATAGGCTTGAACAGGCCGGCCCATCTTCCCCAAAGCCGCTGAAAGTCAGGCCCACTCTTCTGGCTGACTTGCTGCATCCTCGGCTGAACGTGAGCGGACTGCAATGAGGGGAAACTTGAGTCAGCCTCACAGATAGTCGGAGCATTTCTACATTGCAAAGTCAGCGACCCAAGAATTCAAGAGAGCAGCAGTGACTGTAAACAGAACACAAGGCTTTAGTTGGCTAACAGCTGTGGGCTTCTGTATCACACCATAAAGAACCGGAGAACACTGACAACACAGAGCAAAGTTAACAAGTACAAACCTGAACTCACTGCGGTGGATCTGGGTTCATTCACAGCTCTCCAGATATGAAACTGTGTCTTATAGCTGCCACAGTCACTCCCTTTTAAAATAACACACCTCTTCTTCTTCCCCCTCCTTCTTCTTCCTCTCTAGATTCCTGGTAGAGCGACTCTAAAAGGCGTGTAGCTATTGTTGCTGCCATCTGCTGTTCACCAGATATGTATCGTCACAAGACTGTGGGCTTTGCTTTTATGGGAATGGCTCCAGGGGTTATTATGTATCGTATTCATGTGACATATTTTCTGAAATACTGGAAACGTATGATCAACCGTACGTGAAATGCACAATTAGAATTGGTGATCTCAGTATTGCAGCTGAAAGTTATACTAAACATCATACCGCATGAGAAATAAATGAATAGTATAATTGCATTCATTTTTAGAATAGAACATAATTCAATATGTTAACATCATAATGAATCTACAGCTGTTGGGCTGTGCGGTCCAGACAACCTACCTAAGAGTAAAGTGTTTTTTTAAACTTGTATTTAACTTTACTTTACTGACACTTTTGTGGAACAACTCTTTCATGGCATTGGCTCCGCTTGGGACTCAAAGTGTTGAGTGCCAACTTGTCTGTAGGAGCGTTTTTTGAGAAAGCTGCAAGCAGCAAACACCACAGACACGAATCACTCGCCCCGCTATGCTTTAAACTGGCACTGCGCTAGTTGAGTTCATGGCAACCACAACGCTAACAACATTAATAGCGTTATTTATTTATACGTTTAACTCATTATACATTTATAATAAAGATTAACAGCACCATCAGTTATGAAAATATCAGCAACTAGAAAGAGCTGTTTTCTGATTTGCTACAGATCCAATTAGGGACATATAGAAAAACAATACATAAATAATTTAACGTATTGATACTTATTATTATTTTTGATATCATTACTATTATTGTTACTAAAACACTTGTGTAAGATTTCGTCTGTTCTTTGTACTAAAAGGCAGTTTCACTGTAATCACATTCCTTCTGTTCCTCCTCTGTCATATTACTCACTGTCATTAAAGGACCAATTGCAATAATTATGATGAATGTCATGTTCAGCCTTCTCTGCTTTCCCCTAATTGTGCCGCAAACCACCAATCATCTTTATTGGACAGGTGATGAATTATCTATTAATTTCGCTCCTTCTTAGCGTCTCTCAGGTGACCACAATCGCAGGCGACTTTAGCCGCACATTTAACGAATACATTGAGAAGTCTTTTCTCAATTTATGTACCAAAATAAGAAGCCATTGGTATTTCTCCAGGGACCCAATAGACGTGTTCCAAAGCCTGCTTCCCAGCTGTCGAACTGAAACTGCTCCTTCAAAATAATTACCACACTTTTCCCCGTTCTGCTCCGCGCCGCCATCAGACGACCACCGCCAGATTTCTCTGTGAGGCTGATCAGAATGTTAAATAGCTGAACCTCACTACCACTGGTGATTACTTCCTAAATCATATATATGAGTTCCCATGGACACCCATAAATGAAGTTCAGCCCCCAGATTTTTAGATAGCATTAAATATATGTGGGCACGCAATTGCGAAGGGAAACAGCAGTGTGCTCTGATTTGAACTACTACACCAAGAGGGACCGCGGGTGACAACTTACTTGTAGTTAGTTGCTTTATAGCTCCAGGCCGTAGTAATTAATCACTCTCTTATTGTATTGAGGGGAAAGCAATGATTTGGTGAGAGAGAGGCCGCCTCTACCTCTCTGGACTGCTAAACACAATGAACTCAGTGAACTCAGGCCTGCGACGTTGTGTGTGTGCAGCGTTCGCATTCATGCACACAGAGCAAGGACGGCCCCTATTTATCCCTCATCAGATTAGGTTGCTTTCTTGATTAACCACACATCGGCATCGCGTCACGTGACGCCATGGCCTCGGTGTTAAACCGTGTACATTTTTTTGCTGAAAGGTTTTGATCTTCTGTCACAGTTGTAAAATATCTGCTCGAGCAATCAGCCTGTGGCAAATCAATAGTTGTACAGATCTTCATCATTGGTTACACGAGGCCCTGATCAGACAGAGGGTGTTCCATCAGCTATTTGTAATTGTTTTTAACGAGTGTGAAGTGCTTTGAGCATGTTTTGGAGTTGCTGTGAACCTCGAAGTTTACCTCCCAATGTGCCTTGTGTTTATTGGCTTATTGGTAACTCATAGTGAAGAAGTGTCCGACGTCATGATAGTTTTTCCTCACTGTGGGGCCTTCTGTTGGATACTCTGAGCTCTATTTGTCATAGAAATCGTGGTATGAACAGTAAACCGCGGGGCTGGAGGCAAATTGGTGCCACCCTTTAAACTTCCAGTGTGTAGGATTATATTCACGTTTTCATATAATCACTTCATCAGCACATCACTTGAAACTAAGAATTGTTGTGTCTACCTTAGAATCGGACATTTCTATGTACAAAAGGAAGCAAGTCCTCTTCCTAGAATTGGTACTGACAAACCGAACTCTGGCTATAGAACGGGTCTTTTGTATTTTCAGCTAAAGGCCACAGTGGTGATCTGACTCGCTTGCAGAGAGAGGGGTGAGTGAGCATAGTTCAGTGGATGCAATCTGCAACCTCACCACTAGATGCCGCTAAATCATCCATTCAAATATCAGCTAGAATTCAGTTGTTGGTTTGTGTCAAGCTAATTGTAGTCTTGAAATATATATATATATATATATACTTCACAGTTGGTACCAACAAACAATTACATGTCATGTTTTCCCAGCTTCCTAGCTGTCTTTTGTCACAAACAAATAAAAGATTAATATATTACATATATTTCTTAAATATATGATGAACACGTTACTAGATCAAATCATAATCAAAGCAAGATGGAATTCATCCCAAAGAGATCATGACAATTCATGAGATTCAACAATTCATAAAAAACTGGGCTGAACTAGATATTATCAATCACTCTCTGAAATAATCAATGTCATGCCGTGTGTACTGTGAATCATGCCACCAAATCTATAAACATATTACTTGTTTTAACAGCACAAACCCACATGTAGCTCTTACTATAATTATTCTTTTTAAAATTACTTTTTGGCCTCACGAGTTCTGGGATTGCAGCTTACCAATCATGTTTCAAACATGCCACATTCCCTGCTGAGCAAAATAAGACAGGTGACAGTAACAGAGTAGTTGCTATTGCTCCTGAGATAAATTGCTCTTGTGACAAAGCAGCACACTCCTCTACTATATGAAAATGGAATGTTGTTAATGTGTCCCATAGACCAGTTGTGCAGAGATATATATGAGTGTATGAGAGCAGATCGACTCTGCGATATGTCCAGTGGCACGTGCCGAGAGTCGTGCAACATATTGCGGCGAGGATGAGATTGATGGGCTGTCAGTAAATTCCAATTTACATTCGCTGATTGTAAAAACTAATCACTGAGAGAGGAGGAGCATGAAGTAATCTCCTGCGGCTTCATGCTAACTGATGCATGTGTACCTATCGGTTTCTGTCCTCTGACAGAGGAGGAGACAGAGGCTCAAACAGAGCTCCCTGGTCGGTGGTAAAGGGAGCTGCAGAGGACGGAAGTCTCGTAAACCTGCAGCATCGCTGCAGAAATGAAAGTACCGTACACGTGCATTGTTGAAAGTAAAAGTGCTGAGAGATGCTGTGTTTTTTAGAGGGAAAATGAGATGATTACTACTGTGTGTCTAGGAAGTAAAGCATCAAGATATGCAAGAGGTGGTCCATGTCAAGATGTAGTCCAAATAATTGCATAAATAACAATATATGTTTGCCTTCAGATGTGCTCATAGACTTACAAACAATCATGATTCAGGAGCACATGTTTTTTTTTTTATCTCAAGCCAACTAACTTGTGTTCTGCATCATCCACTTCATTACAACTATGATATAATTTGTAATGTTTAACTACCGGTGTCGCCCCACATTCAATTGTAATGATTCAACATTCCTGCCGCAACGTATCAGAGAACAAACTTTTAATCACAACGTAGTATTGAGATTTTCAAAAGTTGGGTCAGTGGGTTCATGGTTTGAAAAAATCAGAAGCTGAAAGAAAAATGGACCTGATGAGAAAATGCTGTTGCACTGTGTTGTTTATACTGTAGTCCTCATCAGATATGCATGCAGCGCCAATGTTTTGATGGATTGCTTTTGCTGCCGTCCATTCTTCCATTTTGATACGACGTTTGATTAAAGAGGGAGATAGCGAAAAGATGAAGAAGGATTGGCGATAAAAAGAGAAAGAGTGGTGCATCATTAATACACCCTCATCCATTATTTGCTTCACCTTTGTGGGGGTCTGACCTGGAGGAGACCTTTTGACAAGAGAAAGAGGAGGAGAGCAAAGAGAGGATGAATGGCGCTGGCAACATGGGGCCGCGAGAGGAGTTCCTCCATTAAATCTGTGACCATCATTTTGTATTTTTCATCCGTTCACAATGCGTCCCCGAGGGCGACGGTGAGCGAGCCTCCTCTGTGCATGTGCCGCAGCTTCAATGTCAGCTGCGGGACTCGCTCATTAAACCTCGCTTGATTATTTTGGACCCGAGTGAGGAATTCCCCCGGTCGCGTGTGTTTCGCGCACAAATACACAGTGTTGGATCGATTCTTTTTCATGTGGTTTCGAGGGTTGCTGCTCTGCACCACATGGTAGAAAACCCTCTGATCCAACTGCTTCCCACCCTTTCTCCAAACAAATCTTTCACGATGCAAAATGTGCATAATTGCTCACTCGTACAATGCTGCCGGCGTCAACGTCACAGGTGACCTTTTGTATGTGGAGGTTGTTTGAGGCTCCGACCGCCCTGAATTAAGCACTACTCCATCAGTGGTCAGCTGGATGAAAGCAGAGGGGGCTGCACGGCGGGTCTTTCATTAAACAGGCAGGTATTCAGAGACACAGGAGAGGCAGCTGGGGGGAAGTACAAGGTGGGATGAAGGTGGGATTAGCACGGATTCATCATCTCGCTCTATCACAGAACAGTCGTGAGGGCTACATTGACTACAAGCGTCGGGAGAAAAGCTCAGCGGGGTTTGTTTGTAGCGATGAACTTTTTATAATTTACGCCCCAATAATACCATACAATATGTCCTATATTGAAGTCCTGTTTTGGGAGATCCAAAATGGAAAAATGGAGAGTGTGTAACTGTAAAAGGCGTCATCAGAATAAGGGGACCAGCTATAGGAGATGAAATACAGAGCATGTAGCACCTCGTGAAATGCGTCCTGCCACAGAAAGTCAAGCGAAGTGTGTTGAATTGTTTAAGGTGCTCCTGTATTTATATATATATATATATATATATATATATATATATATTTGGATTGATTGTCTGGGAAATCCGGCCCTGCTGTTAACTCTTACTTGAGTGATCATTTCGGATATCTGATGTTTAAAACGAGTCAAATATTGAAAATACACCAATATTTGGGAATTGTGTGTGACCCAAAAATGAAAATAGTGTTAGACTGTGTAGCAAAAGAGGTTTAATAATGACTTTTATATCTGGCACAACACTACGCCATGTCCCTGAATACAAATCCAGTTAAAGAACCGCTTTCATTCGCCAACACACCACAGTTTAATTCTCCGCCAGCTGCTGTGCCAGTTAGAAAGAGGCTCAGGTGTTAAACACTTGTAACCTTAATTCTGCCAATCCAAATCATTACTGATTTCTCTTAGCTTGCAGGGTTTATTTTCCCACCCTTTCCTGCATAAACGACTCATCAGTTGAGTCCCAAGTCAGATTGCTGCCGTCTCTTCACCCGGCTGTTTCTGTTTAACTTATTCTGTTTTATTTTTTTACAATCTCAAACACTCGGTCTGACCAGACAAAAGATGATACCGTTTATTGCTCAGTGAAGAAGATGAGTTGAGCATTTTAGAGAGAGCCTGAGGCGGTCAGAGACACGGAGCGGAAGCAATAGCAATATAATGCAATCCAATAAAACATCTCTGCAAGAATTAATTCAACTTTTGTGAGAAAAACATACCGGCAACACAAGGGCTGCCCTTTCTTAGAGGATAAGTAGACTAATCAGAAACATATGAGCACATGTGTAAGAAAAATACAATCTAAATGTGTGCTTTTATTTGACAGTGTGGAGAAAGATTTCTTTCTTCGAGGGACATCCCTTTTGCAAGGAAATATAATGCAGTCCAGTAAAAGTCCACAGATGTGAACATCATCATACCGCCAGTACTCTTTGTTGCAGGGGTAATTTTTATTGGATAGCTGTTTCTGGTCCACTTCACTAATACATTTTACATTAGCAGTTTATGATTTAAACCCTTAAAAAGCTCCTCAAAGTGCGTCTTCGGGGTTAAGTGGATGTGTATGCAACCTTAAAAGGGGAGCTCGAGTGCTAAAAGCACAAATTATGTCATCTTGAACTGAAGGGCCTTGTGACTGAAGAAAAGAAAAGAAAAAATAGTTTGTGTGCATAATAATGACGATTGTAATAATCCTATAACTTTATTTGAAGGCATAACTCGTATTAGAAACCCGCTGCATTGTGCTTAGACTGAGCTTTAAAAGTTCTGTGTTAAAGCTCCATAAAGCAAATTAATGGAATTACAGTATAGCATCAAATCTAATGACTCACTGCAGTATAAGAGGGTTGACTTTTTCTGTGATCAAACTAAGAACCAACACCCGACTCTCGAGGTATTTATGGGCTCGATTTGCAGCTTCATGAGGGCAAACTACAAACCACAGAGGTATCAAGCAGACAAAGGCTCTTTCTTAAAGCACGGTCCAGACATCTTTCAGATTTTACGTCTCTGCAGCTGTCTCGAAGCTACTGGGCATCACTCCAATCCGGTCCCCCCGGATCTCATTGCAGCTTGTGAAACCATCGACCGGCTCTCATTTAAAATCTGAAAGATTCACACACACAAGCATAATTTTTTGTCAACAATGAAAACTCTTACTTTAGAAATTGCTATGAGACCACATCATCATTTATTTTTGAAGAAAATGCTCTTATTCATAGGAGATATTTTGATTAATTATTACTTATAACATTAACCATGGGTATGGGACAGTATTGATCCAACATGAACAAAAGTATGTTTTTTTTGTTAAAGATTGTGATACATTTAATAAGCACCCCTATGTTTAATTGAACGGTATCAATATTTGCACAAATACGTGAGTCCAAAACCACGTAGTCTCTGCTTTGGATATTGAAAGACATGTAATAAAAAGCCTGGACATACTGTCGATTTCAAAATGTCCTTGTCTTGCAATGCACAGACGATGTCATGTTTTTTGGGGGGTTTTCTGTGGTTCTACCAGCCTGAGGTCCAAATAAATAAAGAAATATTTGCATGTGCACACATTCACTATCAGCAGCAGCACAATCACAGCAGCAGCAGATAGACTCATCCATCTTTATCACTGCAGCAACACACTCGCAAGGCTTGGCAGTCAGCATGCACACACACACACACACACACACACACACACACACACACACACACACACACACACACACACACACACGTCTTCATTCTCTAATTTACTCCCTTTCCTAAGTTTTTTTTTAAAGATGAAAAGTGCAGTCGTCTTATACAATGAGGAGATTTACTGAAAGAGGCCCGCTGCAGGTTGTCAAACTAATAACCAACGCAGCGACTCATTTTGTTGCAGCTGCTGGGGACTTTTGATTGCATCTGCAGGGAAATGTCAGTAAGCAGTGAGCTGTGTTTGGCAGGACTGTTCTTGGTGTTAATTGCCCTGTTGTGAGCCTGGTGGTTTGACGATTGCTGGACTGTGAATATGAGCGCTGATTGGCTGAGCGCGCCTGCGGTTGTCACCGGAGGGAGTTTAAAAAAGTGACACACTTGTGTTGCTTTAAGTTCAAGCAGAGGTGATTTTAGGCTGATAATATCTTTGTGTGTTTGATCTCATGTACACACCATGTTTCCCACTTATCTTGACGGGGACAAAGTGTCGACTGAGTCAGCGTTGCTGTCAAGACTTTAATTGGTCACAAACACACACACACACCGCTGAATCACCTTTCTCGTGAGCTTGTGATTATCACCTGTATTGTTACATTTGAGCTGGTGCTGTGGATCTGCACAGCCCTGTTTGTCACTGCATTGTACAGTGAATCATAACAAAACTGATATCGCAATAACAAATCACACTGTAAACAGGCAGCAGCGATGTGGATGTAGAACTAGTAAGTGCTCTGCTGTGAATTTAGGATACTTAGGAGTCCAGTCGCCGTGCACATGTTGCTCCTCACTGATCCTCTCACAGATGGAGGCAAACACCCTGGCGTGCCGCTCACATAAGTTTGATGCTGCACAAACAGTTGGATCAGTATTTAAAACGTAAATAAGCAAGACAGAATTTCTGTCCTAGAGACAGGAGACATGAATATTTAGTTCAGCTATGGTTGGAATGAGTCACTATTAAGCAATACAAAAGGACTAAGTTAAAGAAAATGGGTGATACTTCTTGTTTCTCTATATGATTTCTGAGGGAGTTTAATCTAAAGAAATAGTAAAATAGAAGATTTGAAATCCAAGTCAATATTAAAATATTAAAACTAATGATTTGAAACGTATGTTGGATTTACTCTTGTTCATAGCCAAAGTTTTTAAATTTCACTTGTTAGCTATTACAGTTTTTGTAATTGTTTTATTGTGAGAATAGAACTAGAACTAAAACAAAAGTGCCAAATTACATGATTGTTGACTGTAAAAAACGTAATTTGTGATTTAACATTAGTGTTTAATTTAACATATGAACTATCCAGAAAACAAACGTATTTTTAAAAATTCAACAGTAACTACTAGACACAGTTTTAGTTTAATCCCAGCAATTTGTGAGGGTGCAAAAAATCAACACAAATAAGCACTATGTCTCAATGTTGAGAGATAATGTTCTTTATTTCTTGAATCCAAACTGTAATACACACTCTTTATGTTGTCAATACATTCAATAGAGGGAAATAACTGAATTATGCAAGCCTATAGTTACTCCAGTACGATCAAAAAACACAGTTTTGAAACTTCACGAAAGTTAAAATACTCAAAAATGGTCATTGTGTAGAAAATCACTATCTGAAAAATACCAACAAAAATGGCAGAAGCGTCAGTTGTACATTCATGGTAATATTGTTATAACACTGTGCTGTATGTACGTATATTCATCATGATTGACCAAAAATACATATTCGATATCATACATTGCAGGTCCTATGGCACAAACACTTTTTAAAGCTTCTTTCTGTCTAAGACGGACATTATGTACACGCACTTGCACGCACGCACACACATTGTAGAGCTAAGCAGGTAGAGATAGACGGAGAGGTATGAGAGAGAAAACACAATTTCACATTCTGATTGATTTATGTTTTGTTATCTTTTTAATATCTGGCTGAAGAAAATATAGATCTTAACAGGGAATATTTCTTGGTATCACCCCCCCCCCCCCCCACACACACACACACACACAGACACAGACACACACACACACACACACACACACACACACACACACACACACTAATACTCACACTCCCGAGGGCCTCACGTGGGAGACAAAGACACACCTGCATGTGACACTCTCTCAACTCCCCCTACTCATCAGTTCCCTTTGGTTTCCTAAAGCTGCCTCGTTCCCAGGCGGCCGGTTATCCGTCACATTAACATCGCCTGGAACACTGTAAAGGGTTAACACGCAAAATGAATGTCACGGCGACATTGATCTGGCATGAGCTCCTCAGGCCGAAACCTTAATCATTTATCACAGAGTATTACTTTATTAACGATCATGGTTGGATCATTAGGCAGTATTGATTAAATCACATATTTTTGTGCCGTTATACTAAACTTGTTGATGAGGATGACTGATGGACTCGCCTGATCTCGACTGATGGAGGTCGCCGAGTAATTAGCAGTTATTGATGCTATATTGGTCTTAATTTACATCAAATAACTGTTGACATTCAGCAGCTTCTTCTCACTGGCCCTAACTGCTCGCATCCATTTTCTAAGGCGAAATTAGGCCCGGTATGATCAGTATGCACATGTAGCCGCAAGTCTTCAAGGCTTCAAGGCTTCAGTTAACGAGTAAAAAGGACACTTGTGAAATTAACTTTGAGCGAGTGCATTCAACGTGAAGTGGGAGGAAAGAGGGAGCCGTGGGGTGATTGCAGAGTGAAGTGAGGTAAGTAGCAAGCGGTGACAGGTATTCCTTCGTTAACAAGCAATTTGGAGGAAATCAATTTAATAGGAACAAAGAAATTGAGAGTAAAGGAGCCCAAAGTCCAAAGACAGAAGGCATTTTAGATATCTCCATTTTTATTACCGAATGAATCAATAATACTGTCAACAACCATACAATTCAGAATATAGATAGAAATAGTGTGGTTAATAGAGTAAACATACACTAATACTTCTCTACCAAACCTTCCCAATTAGTTACTTTGATTCAAACTATTACTTTTCTATTACAAGATTTCTGAAATTGCATGTTTAGATGTGCAAATTAAGCATTATAAATGCTTACAAAATGGCAACTTGGCAAAATGGCAACTTCACTGGTTTGACACCTACTAAGACACATTATGGGGGGAAATTGCCAACATTTAAAAATCCTTCAATGCATGAAGGTGAGGTTGATGGATGAAGAACGACACTTTTTAAAGGTCAAAAACACAGTTTTACAGTGTTATTTTATGAGCTCTTCAATAAAGTTTCAAAATCGTTAATGTGCTTTTTTCAAACGTTCATTGCTTGTTCTTTTCAGAGCGGCACAATTACTGCAGGTTGACTTTCTTGCTACAAATTACTTTGTGTTCATGTTTCATGGAACATTTTTTTGTTTCACATATACGTGCATCACAAGGCACCTTTTGCAATTTAGTTCATTTGATGACCACATTGTTATGTCCAAATCAAATGGAAGGTAGCGATTAGGCTGTGATCACAAGTCCAGCTGCGTGCAATGCAGGCAGCTCGAATTGCAGAAAAAGGCAAAAAAAAAATTGAACTAGGTGTCAGACGTTTGTAGTGGGGGCATGAGACCAGCTATGACAGAATAACCAAATCTGATTTAAGGACTCATCCATTAAAACGGGGCCTGACGTGCCTGATATCTCAATGCATTAGCAGACATACAGCCTTTGGCGCAGCTCCATTCTTGTTGGATAGATGAGGACTGCTAATGCCGCGAGGTGTCTGCAGAATGGATGTGCATTGATCTCAATGTGCTCCTCTATGGGAAATACAGGGGACATCCAATGCACAGTGTGTGTGTGTGTGTCAACGTCTGTTACTGGGCAGGACTCGGGCGGCACCGAGGCAGTGTCAATGTACGTGAGTGTGTGTCGTTTTAAAATTTAACTCCATTTCCATCAGCCAGCAGCAGAATGAACGGATCTGAAATGTGTCACTGCGGCCCTGAGACCAAATTCACTGCTGCATCATTGGACAGAAAACCTTGGACGGGGAAAACAATCCTCTCTGCCTCTCTGTTTTGCTCTCTGTCGCTAAGAAAGCTAAAGTGTTGAGGAGGTGCAACATTCAATATATTCATTCAGTTAATGGCTAACAGTAGTCACCAAGTACCATTAATAGCTAATAGAGGACTATCTACTAATAGCAGAAACTTCCTCTACCTAATATTGGAAATGGGATTGCTAGATTAACGAGACTTTTGGATTTTTGTGAAGCAACACTAACAGTCAAGTTTACCATAATAAATATTGAACCAACAATAAGCGGAATAGTCTACTCATCCTACAACAATCACTGATTTGACTTCCAGAGCGAGCGCC
This sequence comes from Gasterosteus aculeatus, assembly GCF_964276395.1. Lineage (NCBI taxonomy): Eukaryota > Metazoa > Chordata > Actinopteri > Perciformes > Gasterosteidae > Gasterosteus > Gasterosteus aculeatus. The sequence continues at coordinate 12,000,893 of NC_135699.1, read as the reverse complement.
GGCTTGTAGACGAGCCTGCTGGGATGAACTTGGCCCAACTGCAAGAGGAAAGTCAGCCAGGGCTGTTTGTTGAAGTCGAAATGTCTTTCAAAGGTTTCTGCATATTAAACTGGAAAATGACAGCGCTGTTTTCGGATTTCTTGAGATACCGTCGATGCCTCTGCCTGAGTGATGTGCCTCTCAGATGTTCAGTGGCCACCAGAGGTATCCACCATTGCTTTCCTGGAAATGACTCCCAACAGGACAAGGACGCACAAATCCTTCCCGTCTACAGCATCGTGCAACAGAGAGCGTCAACGAAAAAGTCTATTTTGTGTTGCTCAAGTCACTGAAAGATGACGGTGATATCCCGGGAGTCAGGAGTCGGTCGCTCATTAGTAGCTGCATCATTTTGGGGTTTTTTTTTGCATGAGGGAAACAATAAACATCTTTTTTCGATGCTGGTCGCCGCTTTGTGAAAACTGTTTGCCTTTCCACGTAGCCAGCCAACCAACTTTGTTAGCGCTCAAAGCTAGCCAAGCGCTCCCCTGTGTGCTCTCCGGGCGTGTTGACATTTTCAAGCCTCAAAAGACTCACGCGCCCACGCGGGCAAAGCTGGTCACCAAGGAGACAATGTGCGCCCCAACAACTGAGGGGTGAGGGAAGGAGGTGCGGGGGAGAGGCGCCGGCTGCCGCTGCCGCTGGTGGCTGAGGACTCAAGAGGAAATACAGACGGGTTTCCCATTTTTGTCATACTGGTACACCAGCATCTTAATGCAGTGGGAGTTGGCCGGTGAGATCCACGGGCTGCTTGTGATGGAAAAGTTGTGGCTGGCGTAGAACGGCGGCGGCTGCTTCCGGCAGTTGACCAGGGCCCGCAGGACGTTGGCCGCCATGCCGCGGAAACGCTTGCTGATGAAGCAGTACAGGAAGAAGTTGACCCCGGTGTTGAGCAACGCGAGCATGTTCGCCAGGTCGGTGAGCACGTGGAGCAGTCGCCCGGCGCCCCGTGAAGCCGGCGGCGGGGAGTAGAAGTGGTAGAGGATCATGAGGGTGCGCGGCGCCCACAAAACGGCAAAAACGGAGGTGATGGCGAGGAGGATGGCGGTGGTCTTGCCAGTGGAGTAGCCGCGCAGACGGAAGCAGTTGCGGCGCCGGCGCAGCTTGCGCACGATGACGGCGTTCAGGGAGAAGAAGACGGTGCAGGGGAGGAGGTAGACGGTGGCGCAGTGGGCCCACACCAGGACGTGCTGGGCCACGGTTCTCTTGTTTCTCTCGTCTCCTCCTCCTGCTGCTACTTCTTCTCCTCCTCCTCCTCCTCCGCTGCCCACCCCGGGCAAGCTGTGCCACAGCTCAGGCCACCAGTAATAAGGAGCCGCGGAGATCAGGCAACCGACATACACGGCAAATATGACCTTCCGCGTGCGGGCCGGGAAGGAGACGGTGTGGTAGCGCAGCGGGTGGCACACGGCGATGTAGCGGTCAATGGTGAGAGGCACGGTGATCCAGATGGAGGTGTGGATGGAGGAGAACTCCAGGACCTGCACCGCGTTGTTTAGGGACGGAGGCAGCGCCGTGCCCAAAATAAAATCCTCCAATATGAAGTCGACAAACACGATGAGGAGCAGCACCAGGATGTCGGCGGCCGCGAGAGCCAGGAGATAGTTGTAGGAGGACTTCTGGCGACGCAGCACCAGCTGGGACAGGATGACCACAGTCAGGATGTTAGCTGAAAGGAGGAAAGAAGGGGATGGAGGAAGGTGATGGAATTCAAAAAGGTGGAGGAAATAGAGAAATGGCGGGAAAGGAAAACGTATGATGAGATTGGAAAACAACAGGTGCACAGATAGAGCGAGGGAAGGAAACAGAAAAGTTAAAAGAGTGTTAGTGAGCAGCCAATTGAGCGGACATACAAACGCAGCGCAGAGGATGTGAACTACAGGCGCAGTCGACACAGTATACACAAAGCAATACACAAAGATTAGAATAAAACCATTTTTGAATTATGTGTTAAGATTATCAGCACTATCAACAGCACCACGCACACATCATGGGATCTGTTATCGCAACCAGCCAGTAAGCACCCGGTCAAACCAGCCCTCCCTCCGTGTAATCCTTCCTCTGTTTGCTGCTACCGCCGTGTTCCCTCTTCACCCATACCTGCTGTGTGATTCCAGCAGCATCTGCCTCGGCCTTTGGCCAACTTTGTTATCTTTAATAAAGAGTAAAGCCACAACAAAAGCAGGAGGGCATCGTGCAGCATCACGGCTTTGGCAGTCTGCTGGGTCCACTACTGCCAGCCTCTCTGCCGCGGGCAATTCATTTCCTAAAACAAAGCACAAGGACGCCCCGTCTCTCCTTCGCTTTTTGATCTTCAATACAAATTTCCGACACATGCCGCCATACCTTCGCTCCCGTGCGGCGAAGATAGTGTTTCCATCGCTTCAACTTCTTGTTTATTTGTTCCAACTCTATCACTTTCTTTCACAGACAGGGTGGCTGACTATGGCCCAGGAGGGGGGAGCACTGCTCTCATCTTTCGCTAAAACGAACGTGGACACAAATGCCCGAATGTGATTTACTCCGCTGCCGCGTCTACCAAAACACGACCTCCGTTCGCCTGATAGGAGGAGCACCGCTCTTCGCCTCTCAGGGGAAACTGCAGTTTGGGGATTGTACTGAACAGCCTCATTCCACGTCATTTTTTCATTTTTCTCCTGTTCTGGTATATTACTTCATTCTCAGGTGATCCCCATCAATAGATTTCACAGGTTGTGAACTGTGCCTACAAAGTGCTAATGCATGCAGTATACATTTAATTGGGACATAATATTTTCTCAAAAAACTGCGCATTTACCTTTGCTTGCATATCTTAAGCGCAGAGGGTCTTGGGTCAAAATAGCTAGAAAAGATTGCTTGCTTGCATCCAGAAAAATATCCAGTAATCCAAAAAATGTTTTGCAAGATGCATTCTATGTGTATGATATTCTTAATGTACTAAATAATATGGAATACATGTGTGACTTGTAGTGTAAAATTCTGAGGCGAAAACCAATACCTTTCCAATGCATCCAAGGAGTCTTATTTCATGATGTATTACTTGAACTACCTAGGATCAAATGTTCATCAATTCAAATCAATTATTTACTGTTGCTAACCAAGCTTAGTGTAACTTGCTGGTTAAGCATGAAGACTTGTCCGATTGAGATGCCTCTGACATCGATTTACATCGCAGCATCACTAAGACATCAATGCACTTAGCAGCTGTCACTGCCCATGCAGTGTGAGTGTGTGTGTGTTCTGTGGTCCTTTGCTCCGCTGCAGTAGTAGATCTTGAATTGGATTAAGTATGGCAGCTGGGAGTCTGGTACATCACACTTCACAACCTCAACCGCTGTCAGCTGATTACGAATTTCAAAGCCGGCTCCAGGTAATGACTAAAGATGTCCTTGCCAGACTTCAGAAGAACACACACCAATACAGACACATGCACGCACACACACGCAGACATTAACACATTCACACAAACAACATTAGACTTGCGCTGAAGCATTAACATAAATGATCAATAACATAAATGAGATGTCAGAGAGGTTAATAACACTCAACAAGCCATTATATTTGTTCGTGTAGGGTGCTGGATTGCACCACACGCCCCATCGTTACAGACACCCTCGCTTGTACATCACACCAACCTCTGCACTGACAAGTTAAACAGCTTTCATGCTGAATCTTGTGTCGTGTGTGATATTGATTCTTTGTTTTCAGCCACAATTTCTGTCTGATTCTTATTCCGTTCTGGTTTTTTTGAAGGCAGAAGCAAATTGAGCCACAGTACATTTAATCTCAGGTTAACCTCAGACTGGTTTTGTATTTGTGTGTACGGCTAAGCTGACAAAGTAAGTTAGGACTATGTAGTCAAAATGTGTTGATTTACACAAACACATAAACGTCTTCATGTTCGGTGTACTCTACGTTCCAAGGTTAAACGGTGAGTACCAATGCATGCAGTATATTGGTTAACTCCACCGATTTTACACATTAAAGTCTGTTTTATGGGCCTTTGGCACTACAGAAGTGAGGTTCACCATTCTGACCATGTTATAACAACGCAGTGCTAAATTGTACATGAAAACTGTTGTACGTGTTGTTTTCCATCCGCCAGCCTCTCGCAGCTGTCATCATGCAGCTTACCTCACACACACACACCTGCAGACTCTCATCTGCTTCATCCAAATGATCTTATCAGTGTTTGTGTTCTTTGCACCAGGAGAGCTCTGCTGCTAAGCTCTGAGCTGCTCATAAACTTCCAGGTGGAGACACAATACTAATCCTGCACAATGTACATCACATTTAATCCATAGCCTCACTCTCTATTGTACCTCTATCCGTCAATTCTCTCCCTTTATCTCTTCTTTATGCGCTGACTGCTTAAAAGAGAGGGGTGGCATGAAATGGAAACAGTAAGGCGTCGACTGTCACTGCATGGGCATTATTGTGCTCGGTGCTCCCCGGTGAGACGGGACCTTCCGCAGACAAACAAAGGGGATCCGTAGCGGCCATGACATTTCTATTTAGCTTGAGCCAGCTTGAAGCCCATTCGTTTCAATTGACTTCTCTACTTTGTCTCGAGGGTAGAAAGCTGCACATCCGCGCAGACATGGTCCACAAGAAGACGCATCCGTGCACGCGCAGAGAGGGACGTGCAGCTCGCGCCCGGACACAGACAGACGCACGGGCAATGGGTCAGCAACCCTTTTTTTTTTCTTCTTTTTTTCTTGCTACAAAAAATAAGCATCTCCAGCCGAGTGGGGATTAGAACGACCTGTAGGACAGATAATGGGCTGCTGTGTGTTTGTCCGTCTGACTACGTTTGTGTGTGTGTGTGTGTGTTACATGGGTGACCCTCCCTGTCTGTTTGTGTCTGCACTCCCCCTGCTGCTCTCCTAATGTGACGAGAGACAGGGCCATTGACGTTGTTTAGTGGGAAAAGAGAAGGCACAGCGCGCTCCCCCGAGGTGTGTAACGAGGCTGACTCATCCCACCGCTAAAGGGACGTGTTCCGATAGGCTGTCGACAGACGACACCGTGCATCTTAACCCCTCAAAACCGCTGGCAGGACATGAGATGCTGAACATAGTCTTCCTCTCAGGCCTCGTATTACACTAACAAATGTGTAAGAATATAAAACTAGAAAAAAAACACATCGAAAAGGTACATTTGCTATTAAAGATTTCTTTTTTTTTGTTATTTGGAGAAAATTGAGGTTTGGCTTTGGCGGCTTATCGGGAAGCTAATAAGACGAGATGAGTGAAGAAGAGAGGGATGAGGAGATGGAAGGTGAGGTGTAGGTAAGGTCACCGGTGGTTGAAAAAGAGAGAGGGGACTGAGGGGAGGATTAGATGGAAACACGGAACGAGGCACATGAGATGTGAGGTGGGAGGAAAGGAAGAGAGGCGAGAGACAGAGAGGGGGTGAATATCAAAGCTCGCTTCAAAGGTCACAAGCACTTTGTTCCTGATGACAACCATTCCCCTTTTGTCTTCTCTAAGTGTCACGCCGGACATAAAGCAGGGCGATTCCTTAATTCCCCCAAACGAAAACCAGGACCACATCCCCACTGCAAAAGCCACTAAAGGAACACGCAGTGAAGATCGAATTATATTTTTAGGGACATGCTTTAAAGCTGTTTAAAATGGAGAAAAAAAACATAGAATCTTCCATGAATTGATCATTAATATCTCTATGAATTTGCAATGAGCTGGCTTGTAACGCTATGACAATGTGATCATATTACTGTGAGCATCACCTTGATGGTTTTCATCTGAGAGTTAACGAGGAAAGTAGAGGGAGCTCATAGAAAAATGAAAAGAGGTAATAAAGAATATGGGCATATTAAGAGAGAGAAGCCCGGCTTGCTGCTACTGACATTGATGCTACTGCAGTGCTCTGCCTCTGCTCACCTCTTACAGCCCCTCATTTGAAAGGTGTGAGGAGACGACTGTCTTTACCTCACAGCCGACCGTGCGGCCGGTAATGAGATGCTGCAGACTGACAACTCAGCTCATTCTGTTTAAAGGATTCATAAACAATGCTCACCATGATGAAGTGCTTTTGGAGCTTCTCCAAACGTTCTTTCATGAGCTTTCAGCCTTGAAAAAGGCTGAAAATACTCACATGGGGAGATTTTGTTGGAGAATGAAGGCGAGAAGCAGATGATTAACGGAGGTGCGTTAAGGGGGGCGAAGCGGATGGAAGATGAAACGTCCCGATCGCCGCACTGTAATCATCCTCGGATTGATTTGCTGCCGTCGTCGAAAGAACCCCCCCCCCCCCCCCCCCCAAGTCCGACGACACAGGAATCTGGGATTGCCGCAGTGGCGGCAGCTTTTTCGTCACACAGGTCAAACAAAGTCAACTCTCTCGCCGCACCGACACCATCTCTGATTTACTGCTTTAAACACACACCTTCCTCCCCTCTCGCCTCCTCTGTCCTCCCGAGGCCTCTCTGGCTCGTCTCCCCCCCACGACAAGCTGACACACTTTGTTCTGGAGACGAACCAGAGCTCCTACGTCTCATCTACTTTATAGTTTCTATCTTTTCCCCCCCCGATGTCTACGTTTGAACACATTATTTCTCTCTTCGTCCACTGGTCCTGAACTCCACTTTTGGAGTGATGGTGTCCGTTAACGAGCCCACATTCCACCACAGATGCCGTGTCGCTGTTGCAGATTAATTAATAGATCAATAGTGGGAACTGCAAATCACTCGGGCCCAGCTCTTCATTAAGCAGCTACTCTCTCCTGGTACGCGCCGCCAGGTGGAACAGAGTGTTGTTGCGCGGTCAACATCCCCAAACACTTCACCCCGTCTGGAGGGCGGATAAGTGGGAGCGGAGGGTGTTTTTTTTTCAACGCTCGTGTTTGCTGTGGAAGAGTCGCCGTGAGAGTCATCAAGGAAGAGGGAAGGAACGCACCGGCACAGCGTGGAGTGCGTGGCGTCCGGCGTGTTCGAGGTGGAGGAGTCGAGTCGCACACAATCTGTACACACACACACACGATGTTCACACGTCTCAACTCCGTACAACCTCTCGTTGTCGCTTCCTCGGGCCTCGAGCGTGTTACGAGACGAGGGGCCCCTGAGTGGAGACGCAGCTGAAGTGTGTCGTCCTATTTAGCTGAAACCTTGAAAAGTTGATTTCATATTATTCAATTTTTTACCTATTTCTTAACCTGTATACTGTATATAAATGCTGCTCTAGCAAGAAAACGGTATCTTTGTGGGATCAATAAAGGAACTATCTATCTATCTATCGTTATTGATTATTATTTTGGTCATTTTGTTTCTCTTTGTAGTAGTTTTTTTCTTTTTGGGGTTATTTTGTGTCTCTGTTTTCTGCTTTTCTTCTGAATCTTCAAACACAGGAACTGGGGACATCAAATACACTGTTCATTTGAAACCCATCAAATCTACATGAAAGCCTGAATATGGATTGTTGTCACACGACTTGAAAGCCATATTATAATCATGAATAAATAAAGAACAAATTGACATTCATACAGTAACATCAAATATGCATTTCATGGAAGTGTAAATTTAGTGTTATGTTTTTGTTATGAGGGTAAACTGTAAGTTTTGGTTAAAAAAAATGATTTAACAAGACCCTGATGACTAATTAAATAATAATAAAAAATTATTAATGAGAATACATTAGATTTTAATTAAATGTTCTTAATGTTCTGCCGTAATGACACGTGAACACGTTTCTAAATAGTTTAACCGCAAGCCTCTTTAGGTAAAATTCAGGTAAAGAGGGGAAAAAAACAACCTCCACCAGAAGAACTGCTCGTGTAGAAAAATGTTTAACTTACATAAATTCGCACGGAAGCGGCTGTCTGGGCCCGGATGTTCAGAGCGGCTTTACTTGCACATCCGCTTTGCGTCGCACCAGAACCCCTCATCATCCTCCACAAACTGTACACTATGCGTCACGGCTTTGAATGTTTGATGAGACATACTGTACCGGACGAAGAGCAGGCCTCACTTCTGCGCGTCAAAGAAGGAGGCAAAGCAGGCGAAAGCTTCATTGCGCTGTTTGTTATGCCAGCGCACGTCTGTCCTGTCTCAAGCACTGCGCTGCAGCGAGCAGAGAGAGAAATAAAGAGAGTTAGCGATTAATTAAAAATGTGGCTCCGCCGTCTGTGGCTGCCCCTACTCAGGGCTCGGGTGTGCTACTTCACTGGCTCCGCTGTTATCACTCTCCTTGTCATTCTGCTCCTCTTCTCCCGGGTGTCTTTGTATTCCTCATAGTCCATCCTGAGATGCGGGTTCATCATTCATCATCAGCGGTAATCATCCCCCGCTTCGCGAGGCTTATCCTCCCCTTTTCCTATCACCTTGCATCATCTTTTCATCCTTAAATCTGTGTTTTCGATGTGACCCCCCCCACTCACTGACTGCTGGGGCGGGAAACGCACGGACACGTGGACGTCTCCCCGAAAGCCTGGATGCAGGGCTGGCGATGGAGGTGCCAGACTCCATCCCGAGTGCAGAATCCGAGTGGGTCTGTAGGTCAGGCCCGTTACTACTCACGCGTGCCGCGCTCATGAAAGATGCATGGTTCAGCCCGAGTGGAACGTCACGAAGATTGAATAAGTTAATCTCGGCTGCTGCAAAGTACGAGTGCGCCCGCATTCACACATTAATTCAAACAGCCGCTGTAGGATTGCGTTACACGCCCCGTTTATTATTACTGTGCGATTAAACCAACGGCCTCAATCACATTTGTAAAGACGACCGAGGAACGGAATTTGTAAAACTCCTGAAGCAGGAGAAACTTGAAATGACACAAGGGAGAATTGCTTGTGCAAAACATGATTTGAATTAATTGGACGATTTCATCAGAAGGAAAGACTTTTACTTTTACAGGTCTGCAAATCTCGAGGAGCGACTTCATTCTTGGCGTACAAAGCTTTTTCACTTTGCACAGCGGGTTCGTTATGAAATAGAGACGCTTTGGTTGGTGATAGCATCTCGCTCACAATCTTGGGAGAGATCACGGAAAATATATTCCAATCTTATATGTTAAGAAAAATAAGGCAGAAAAAGCGATTGTGCTCGTCAGAATCAGGGTTGAATAGTGAAAAACCTGAACGCTAATTGACCCTGAGAGAAATAAACCTGCATTTTGGTGACAGAAACGGAGGAAATGTCTCTCCCACCATCGAGTGGGCAGTTTCGACATGTGAAACCCGACCTCTGATTAGGAACCCACACCTTTTCTCTTTCATTCGACCTTGCGTTTCCCGTCTGTGTCTGTCCCTCGCACAGACACACATTCCTGATCACACACACACACACACACACACATACATGCACACGTCACTTTGCTTCCACCTGTGAGGCCAGGTCAGCGCTCATAGATCACGCAGCGGGGGAGAGGCGGTAAATGGGTCCGACGGCGAGTGTGAGAGAACTAATCAGTCAATGGCGAGGACGCAACAAGGAAGTGTCATTAATTCGTGTCATCAGCAAGAGTCATGTAACCCACTTGTCCCCGAGGTCAAGTCTGAGTCATTACGCACACAATCTCTCATGCACAGATAAGCTAAAACTGTGCAGTTTCAAGGTTTAATAAACATATTTTAAACATCCTGGTTTCCCTTTATTGTTCAGTGCTTGAAGATGTCCAACTAAAGAGACACGTTTATCCCCAAAGACACAGGCACGAGCACGGACAAAAAGCATACAACGTACGTACGCATGAACAAGTGATTTGCCACAAGGTCAGAACGACAAAAAAAACCCAAACAACCAGTGTGTGTCTGCAGAGAGTGACACTGTAATCACTCCTTCAAACCTACAGACGGGTGCACAACAAATCAAGACACAAAGCGTGACCCCTGCCAGCGTGATCAACACAGAGCGAGGCATGCCGTGGATTAGACACGCAAACAAAACACACACAGTGGCGTGCGCGCGCATTCTCTTACCCGGGAGGCCGAGGCAGAGCAGGACACTGTAGTAGATGACGGGCAGCGGTCCGAGAGGACATGCCTGTGCAAACTCAGTGGGATGCTGTCCCGGGCTCCAGGTGCTCCCGTTTGGGGAGAAAACTGGGAAGATGTGGCTGTGCTCCATGGCCTCTTCCTCGTCCTCTTCCTCAGCCGCGCTCAGTTTTCAGAAGCCTGGCCCCGCGAGCGAAACCGCCTGGTCGCCGGCGCAGCGGAGAGGGTGCTCCGTCCTTGGGTGCCAATCAGCATGAGTGTGCGCGCGAGTTTGCGCGAGGCAACAAGGTTGGGTGCGTGAGAAAGAGGGGAGAAATGGAGGAGAGGGTGGAGGGAGACAAGAGACGGGGGGGGGGTTGCGAGAGATGATGGGTGTTAGTAGGTGATGGTGAGGGAAGGAGGCGACAGGAGCAAAGCGGAGAGGGAGGTGGGAGGAGGTGAGTATGAAGGTAGAAATGGAGAGGATGCTGCCCGAGTGTGTGAGCGAGGGGGAATGAGAGCGAGAGTCGAGAGCGCAGCGGGAGGAGGAGGAGGAGGAGGAGGAAGAGAGGGAGGAGAAGAAGGAAACAGGGAGGAAGGTAGATGGAGAGCAAAGGCACGCTAGAGACCAGAAAGTGAGGGAGAGTGACAGAGCCTGAGGCTGCAGAGGGGAGGGATGCTCCGAGAGAAAAAGAGAGGTTCCAGTTTGAGGGCAGTGAACACAAAGAGACTATTAAACTGATGAGGATTTGACAGATGGGAAAAGATAAAATAGAGGTGAAGTCGTGAAGAATGTAGTGTGTTTTTTTTCTCGTGTCATATTGTCAGTGTTTCTTTGACCATTTATCCACAAAAACAAGGATCCAAACATCAACCTACAATCCTGTTTGCATATTATAAACGTTACATACAGTATAAATACATGTGTGTGGGAGTGTGTGTGTGTGTGTGTGTGTGTGTGGGGGAGTGGGTGTGTGTGTGTGTGTGTGGGGGAGTGGGGGTTGGTAATGGCGGCTCAATCTAATTTGCCATGCAGTGTGAACTGCTAATGAGATGAAGGCTGACACTGAAAATCACAATATTCCTTCTTAAGAAATACTCCATTCTCTGCCTCGTCAGGCTCGCAGCAGATTCATTTATCCATTTTCACAATAGGTCCATAAGTTATTTAGTCTAAAAAGACTGTTGTGAACATAAGACTAGAACATAAGACATTTTTTTCTCATAATTTTTTTCAGAAACAGGACGCTGCTTTCACCAGGCGATGCATTTGGGGAATACAATGCTGGAGAGTTTATGAATTATGAATTGGCTCTTAATAGTCTTTTCTTTAAACAAGATGAAAGGTGGAAACTGTTTGTTTGACCAACGATAAACCAAGCCCCCCAAAACAACTAAAATGGTGAAATAAATGTGTAGAACATTTTCTTAGACACTGTTATTAAGAGATTTTTTGCTAAGGAAATGTAACTTTACTTAAGTAATAATTAAGTCTTTACTGTCTATTTTCTTCAACTAATGATTTAAAACAAACTCTCATTCTCCCAAAACACTGTTATTATTCTAAGATCTCACAATTGCGTGTTTTGACGTATGTCATCAGAATTGTGTATGTGTAGTGTTCCTTATTCCTGTCAATCATTTACAGACTCCTCTGAGCTCGAGCGCAGCTTAAGTGTGAGTATAAACCAGTGAAACATCACTTTCCTTTGGAGAGTTTACGAGCTGTGCTCCTGATCTCTGTCTCTCAGCACCATCGAGGCCGACACCACCTCTCCAGCAACAAGGACCTGAGGGCAGGCGGGGTTAAAGGGTTCTACACAAAGAAAGAGGAGAAGAAAGAGGTTTTTGTGGGTGAGTCAAAAGCAACAAAGCGGGGGATCAAAAAAGGGGATCTGGACCATCTGAAAAGCTGCTTCATATTGTGGCACCCTGACCATCCTCCACCCATCAGAGGGGGGGGGGGGGGGGCACCACGGCAAAGTGTGGAGCAGTGAGGGCAAGTGGGAAGATTGTAAAGAAGCAATCATGTGCTCCGCACCTACACGTGTTCAAATGAGCCGCGGGGGACTCGGGGGGGAGACGAGCGCAGCGATTGAGAGCGTTAAATAAAATATGGCCAGCCGACGTGAATTGATCACCGAGAAATGAGGGACAGGGGAAGGCGATTCTTCAAGAGTAGCTAACGCAGCTGTGAAATAAAAAAAAAAGAAAAGAAAAAGAACCACAGCGGTAAGTGTGCGCGCTCGCTCTCCAGTACTTAACACGACATCATCATTGGTCCTTGTCACACAAACTCGATTACGCCGCAATCTTCCGGCGCTTTGATATAGGCGTGATTGTGTTGCGCGCGGGTCGTTGTTTGCCGTGGGATTGGACGCAGGACCGAACAGATACTCTGCATGTGCGATGTGGTGAGACTCTGCAAAACGAAACCAGGCCAGGTGATGGGAGTTCATGCGTTGCTGGCTGTGTAGCGCGGCCATGTTTCCCCAAATGCGCACACGCTCAGACACGCAGAAAACGGGTGTTATTGCCTCAAGCGTCACAGAAAAGCGGCTTATTGTGACGCTCGCATAAGAGAGTCTCTGAATATCTGGAGCACAGTAGAAATGACAAAATACCAAAGGGTCTACAGCCATTGACATAGAGTGAGCACGATGGCAACATTGTTGTGCAAAGTCAACGGTTAACGCGGTCACCGGTTACACTGACGCACCTGTTGCTCGCGGTCGTGATCCGGTGAGAATTCTGCACCTTCAAGAACCAACCGGACATTTTGATGATGTCATCTTAGTTCAAAGGCCTGCTGACACGGCTTCAATTGCCCAAACGTTTTTTTTTTTAAAAAGTGATGAAAAGCAGAAGATGCAATGAGGAGAATAATTGAGATTACCACATACGGTGAGTCACAGAGGATTTCCTCTGCAGCCGGTTGTTCATCAGGAAGCTGTCATACAGCGGGTGACATTAATAATGAATGGGTCCTGGGATGGATGTTTGTTTAGCTCGCCTGTAAAATTGAACCCGGAATTTGAAGGTGAATGGGCAGCGAGGAATTGAGTTTGGGGCATACACGCCATTGCCCTCAACGGTCAACAAATCATTATCGGATGTATGAACATGTGCATCTACTCAACAACAACTGAGATTTCACCTCAGACCACAGTCACTAGGGAAATTACTACGATCTTAATCATTTACACGGAGTTGGAGCTCTGCATGTCAGGGCTGGCACTCCTTCCGCTGAGTGAGGACTCAGAGAAGAGTCTCCCTGGACTGGGCAGTCCAGCTCCTGTCCCTGTCCGCCACTGGGGACCAGCTGGTCCGAGCAGGCTTCTAATACCGCCATCATTAGACTTTTGAAACGGAGAGAGGTTTGACGCGGTTGGGGGCTGAGCCTGAAGGCCCACGGCCCTGTCCACAAATCACATTGCTCTCGCAGACAATCCCATCGAAACAAGGCGACTGAAGAGTAACTTTGTGTCCGGAAAGCAAGTCGCCAGTCGCAGAGTTTGATATTAAGGATGCAATAGCTCTAAGTAGGGGCTCATAACCTCGTCTCGAGTGAACTAGAGGTTTTTTAAAGCTTTTACAAGCTTTTAAACATATGAGATACAAACTGTTCTTCATTGTGCAGAAAACTAAGCAGCCTTATAGCCTTATCTAATCCACTTTGAATTTCCCATGTCGGCTTTAGCTGATTATGTTGAGCCCCAATCAGGTCTTTCGCTGTTTGCTGTAGACGTGTGTGTATGTGTGTGTGTGTGTGTGTGTGTGTGTGTGTGTGTGTGTGTGTGTGTGTTTGCAGTAACGCTTAAGCTATTGATCACAGCATCCTATTTTGTGTGCAGTTCCTGATTCCGATCACACTACTGAGGAAAATAGTGGTTAAATCGTATGTTTAATGCATGTGTATATCATTTAACTTTTTTGCAAATGTGCATATATTTTGTCACATGCATGAATACATACTAAACCCAGGTCAAAGATTAAGAAGCTTCCAAACTAATATTGCACTTGTTACCTTGTGACTGCCAAAGGTTTTTGGTCTTGTCTGAGTATGGGGTCAAGAGTGATTCAACCAGAATGATTTTTACCCTCTCCAATTCTTTCATTAGAAGGCAAGTAATTGAAAAAAGACAGAAAAAAAAATCTGACACCTTTGTATCACCCGGCAAGATAAAAAGTTCTGAGTGACCTTAAACGTGTCAATGACCCTCCAACAAGATCCCGTGGAAAAAAATCCTAAATTTAGATTTGGCTTTTTTCTCTATTCTTTCCATTTCATTCATTTGTGAAGCACATGAAACACATTTGAATGATAGTTGGCCGACCGACAACTCAAGACACATGACAGAGTCCCAACCACACTGATTCATTGTTGCTTGGAAGCAGGTTGGAAACCACCGGTTCAATCTTTAACATTTAAATTGTGCTGTACTGATCATATACACTATTTCATCTGAGTAGCAACTAGTTATTAAATCTCTAAAAAAAATGCCAAAAAACCCCACCTCTGACTCTGAGCTGCTATTTATTATTTATTCCATCATATTTCAGTGCCGCCTATTTTCTATTTATCTGTCATAGGTATATTCACGTCATGTTTTATGCATTGAACGAAGCCAGCTGCATTGATCATCTTGAGCACAGATATTCTTTCTTATAGGATGACCTTTTTTAATCTAATTTGATCACGTCCTCTGTGCCGGCGCGCTCTGTCCCGCAGCGCCCTCTGGCGGCCGTTCCTTTTCATTACACCAGAGCCACAAAACGCTGAGCAGAATCGGATGTGGTCATCTGTTGTTTTGGATCGATCGACCCAATCCTTGCTGGACGTTGTGTCGTAGGGACCCGCGGACAGAGAGAGGGACCAGACCGGGCCGGTACCTTGATTCAGTCCGTAACCGAAGGTACCGAGAATCAGCTGCTGCTGCTGTTGTTGTTGTTTCGTACCGTTACTCGGAACCATGTTGGACCCGCCCTGAAAACACAGGGTGGGTGTGTAAATATTTAACTGTATCTGTGGCTGTTACAATGAAGCAGTTTTGTAGAAAAGCAGAATCGGGATCGTTTCTGCAGCCCAGAAGATGCGTTGCAGTTCATCCGGGTCTTTCTCTGTGGATTTACCCCAAATTGAGCTAAATGCTACCAGACTTAATATCTACGCAGATAGGAAGCATAGGCTCCCCTAACGTAACAATACATGCATTGTGCTTTGTTGATCTGACTACTTGTGCTGAAGACGCCAATTAAATTAAAAGTGAGATGTTTGTTAACAATGTATAAATAGAAAGTCGCTGCGGCCCTTCAAGTCGGCTGCAGTACAACGATGACCTGCTGCAGAAAAACTGCACAATCACTCATGCTGAACAGCTTCATGTCATTTACTGGATGCTCGTTCATTATTGAATGAATCAACCCGTTATAAGGATTTCTGAGCATGTAACTACACTATGGCGTGTCCTTGTGGCCGGGAGGTTTGAATTTACTTGGATTATTTATTAATAATCATTTCATGGCTTTTTTCATCCTTCTAACTCTATGTGTCTGTCTGTTTTTTTATTTCTTTCTGAACAACTTTGTGATGTTCTGCACTTTCTATACAAATAAAGCCACCTACATTCCAGGAATAAGAGTTGTATTTTAGCTCTAAAGAGAGTTTGACACTTTGACACATGACCTCATGCTTTGGAGATTTTAAAACTCTTTATAACTTATTAATTGAAAAGGAGTTATATGATTTTTTTCCTTTAATAAATCATAACCTAAATACCCATCCCATTATTTCTGCTGTGTTGTTGTCTTATCATGAATGCAATCATGACGCAATCTTTGTCCAGTAAACCTTCAACGAACCTTGAACCAGGCCTCACACTATAATGTGCTTCTACATCTAATTTTCTCTTTCTCCATCGTCCCGTGCATCATGTCAACAACGTGCTCTTCCTGTTCGTAGGACACATTGATCCTCGCTGCACCGACAGCTCAACTCGGATAACGCTTCCCGTCAACATGCGCTCCTGCACCACATCTGCCGCTCTGCTGTGTCTGCTGGCGGGGGCCATGGCAGCTGTTCAGACCCCCCACGCAGGTGAGAGAGTCCACGAGGAGCCGGGTCTGCAGCACTCAACAATGGTCTAATCTGAAAGAGCAGCGAGGAATTAAAAAGAGGTCAAGATGGCAGCATGCTGAGTATATGATGTGGCACAGTCTCGATGACGAGTTGAGAGCTGCAGGGTGGTGGCTTTCGCCTCAGTGGACGTGATGTTGCATATTTGGGTTAGTTAAAGATTTATTTGGTGCAGATTAATGCAGGTTCATGACAAAAATCCTAAACTCAAAGATTCATGCGAATGAAATGATCTGCATTCTCACTTAAACAAATCAGGGTATTTGTGATCTGTAAAATAGCAAGAAATACACATTTATTGATTCAAAAATGTCAACGCCGCTGTATCAGAACTCCCAAAAACTGTATTTGCCTCTCACACAAGATCTGCACAAGCCACGAGTCTCCTCACAGGAACACGGCTGAGACATTAACTATTCCACCAGTGTTCCTGGACAAACAGCAGGCGAGCTCCGTGATCTCCCGTCAGAAGAGGAACGTCCAGCCTGGAGCAGGACAAACTTCCAGCCTGGAGCAGGTCTGCATGGAGAAAGTGTGCAGCTACGAGGAGGCCAGAAAGATCTTCCAGGACTCGTATCGCACGGTGAGCTCTGGGACTTCACTGTTGTCGCCCTAAGGGTGCATCCTTCACTTCAAAACCTCTCCGTGCCTTCTCTTCGCTTTGTCTCTGCCTCTATTTCAACGCACTCTGTGAATTACGATCAACTGTGCACTTATCATGCATATTTTCTCCGGCAGGATATCTTCTGGGCTGTCTACATTGGTGAGCGCTGCCTTTTAAAATGTTTTTTGGCTTCAGTCATTAGCAGTACATTACATCTTCTCAACGACCATCTGTCCGTGTTTAGACGGAGACCAGTGCGCAGAGAATCCCTGCAAGAATGGAGCCATGTGTTCAGATAGCGTGGGAGGCTACGACTGCGTCTGCAAGTCGGGTTTCACAGGGGTCCACTGTGAAAACGGTGAGGAGGTGACCTCAAGTTCAGCGTGACCGCCGTTGTTAATTTAGCCCACAACCGGTTTGTGAATGCCGCAAACGCCTGATTTTTTCTTTTCCTGTTTTTTTTTTGTTCTTTGCCATGCAGACCAGACTCTGTGCACCTGGAAGAACAAGACGGGGTGCTCCCAGTTCTGCAAACCTGGCTACACGTCCTATGAGTGCTCCTGCGCGCGCGGATGGAAGCTCAGCCGCACGACCAGGGATAAGTGTGAGCCGGCAGGTACGCCTGTTGCTCCCAGTGTTTGAGCCCAACTCAAACATAAATGGATTTGTCCGCCCTCCAACAAAAGACGGCTAATAACAATTTCCGTTTCAGAAATGACGTCGTTAGAAAAAGTCCTTTTAACCATCTGACGTTCTTCCTGCAGTTCCTTACCCTTGTGGTAAGGTATACAGCCTGAGGCAGTGGAATGAAAGAGTTTCCAGCAATGTTCGCAGCAACTTTGAAGGACTCAGCTGTTCATCTTCAGAGTGTCCCTGGCAGGTAGGAGAACACCAACTGACAATGTGGGGTCCAAACAAACTAAGGTCATTATTGCTGCGTGTCATGGTGTTCGTTTGCAGGCTCTTCTGAGGGCTCCAGAGTCTGCAGGTTTCTGTAGTGGCGTCATTCTGAAGGAGAACCTGGTCTTGACTTCGGCTCAGTGTACCAAGAAATACAAGTCTTTCCAGGTGGCGGTCGGTGAGTTGACAAAACACAGAATCATTCTTTTACTGATACTACTAAAAAGACAAAAAAACAACTCGCACTACAACAAGGATTAAATGAAACAAAACAAAAACATACCCATTATCCATCCATCCATTGTCAAACCGCTTATCCTGCACACAGGGTCACGGGGGGGCTGGAGTCCATCCCGGCCAACTTCGGGCGATAGACAGGGTACATCCTGGATTGGTCGCCAGCCAATCGCAGGGCTACACAGAGACACACAACCATTCACACAACTACGGGCAATTTAGAGTCCCCAATCAACCTGATCCCTAGAGCATGTCTTTGGACTGTGGGAGGAAGCCGGAGAACCCGGAGAGAACCCACGCAGACACGGGGAGAACATGCAGACTCCACACAGAAAGGCCACTGGGTGGAATCGAACCCACTGTGTAAGACTGTAAAGCTTTACCAAAATCCAATTAAAGAATTCCATTCCATGCCATCTATTTGGAGAATGAATTGACTCATCTCCTTATTATCATAAAATGGATTTTCACTAAAGAATGTCATTGACAAATGATCACAGTTCACAGAGGTCCACCAGGTTGCATCCAACAGTTATTTACATCACAAATGTGCTTCTTATTTTTTCAATTCATGGATTTATTGACATAATATGTCAGCAAATAATAATCCATCCCCCTGAATGTCACGTCTAACCTCCTCCTCAGGCAAGCGCAGCACCAACTCTGAGGACGGAGAGCAGCTGTATGTAAAAAGCGTTCACGTCCACCCGCGCTTTAAAGACGGCCACGAATACGACCTGGCTGTGATTGAGCTCCGCGACCGCATCACGTTTAAGAGGGAGGTGACTGCTGCCTGTCTGCCAGAAAAGGGCTTCGCAGAGCGCGTCTTGATGTCGGGAGAGTTACCGGCCTTTGTCACCGGCTGGAAGGAACCCAATCAGGGGTCCGTTTTCGAGGGGCCACTCGCCCTTAACCAACTTGCATACAGCCACCTGCCTGAGTGCCTGGAGGCCCACCCCAACCTGGTGACCAACAAAATGGGCTGCACCGCTCCCCAGACCAACGCTGACTGCACCATGAGCTCCGGCAGCCCCCTTCTCACGCTCTACAGGGAGGTGTTTTTCCTCACCGGGGTGGTGAGCAATCCGGTGGGGGCCGACTGCAGCAAAGGCTACGTCTTCCAGAAGGTGTCTCGCTACCTCGGCTGGCTGCACGCTCTCATGGGTTCCCGTTAGCTGGGGCAGTGACGGAGAACATTATAGTTTAGGGGGATGATTGTAATGCAAGTAAAACAGGCAATTAGATGAACATTTTACTTTAATAGTTGCAAGATATTGTCTTTTAAAATTAGTCTCCTTACAACCGTAAAGTTTTACTCTAGGTTATTTCTGTCCCTCCTTCATCCACAAGGTGGTGCTTTTGCATCAGAGCGTCAAAGCAGCAAGAAATGCATTGAATTATTCAGCATGTGTTTTGTGAAGTGGACATACCTTTTAATAACCTTCTATGTTTTGTTATTTTTAACAACTATTGTACTGGTTGACATGCACCTCGTAAAACACTCACACTTCTGTGAATGTAATAAACCTTAACAACACACCAGATGACAGTTCTGTCGTTATTTTCAGCCTGAAGTATACAGCAGTGTTTTTGGAAAATGTTGAGAAATATTTTTAAATCGTACATTTTGGGAAATACTGTCAGATGTTGCCTCGTAGGTCCTAAGATAACACATATAAGATAAAACAAGCAGTAGTTAAACAAAACCAAAGGGCCCTTCTACAAACCCAACCAACGGACCACTACAAAAAACATTATGATGCGACATCTAAGCTATGAAATAGCAAAAACAAGATTAAGTGTGTGTATGGTGTGTACACATGAGTCTGTAACATGCAGATGTTTAGTGGGTATAATGTCAACCATATTTTGCCTCTTAGATTAGCAAGTTAGTATGCTGACATAGTTGATCTTTAAACACTGGTAAGAACGTCATTAGTTTTGCAGTTAATATTTGCTAAACCATATCATTATAAAAGGCTTTGTGTGGATGTTGATCTATGAGGGGCCTAGTGAATGTGAAAAGGGATTACTCTAGATCCTGAGACTGACTGAAATGTTGGGCATTCAATAGCTTGAGCCGGGTTCGGCTACATTCGCCTGGGGACCATGTAGGTAGGTACGAAATATTTAGTCAATCCATCCCTCAGATGTGGAGACATTCTGGTCTGAACCAACTGATTGGCTTCCACTTTACCAGGGCTAATAGCATGCAGATAAGAACACACAAAGTACTTGAAACAGAAGGGTTAAAATGGTCAAGGACAAGTACATTTGAAAAAAAACCCTAATGATGACAGATGGGTATTTAAATTTAAAGGCTCTTCTATTTCCATTTATACCTGTCTTAAAACTAGTTACTATAAGTACGATAAGGAAAGCATTGAATCTGCAGCTCAACAGTAGTTACTGTAGCTCTTAAAAAATATATATGTAAATTAGGCGATGTTGGCTGGCCCTCTGTCACATACCCCTGTGTTGTCTGGCAACATTTTCCCACACAAACCCGCCCCTCTGCAGTCTCCTCACAGCCTCCCTGGTGAACAAGGCCGTGCAGGAAGAGAGAAGGGGAAGAATGGGCAAGAGAGAGAGTAAGAGACGCCACATAACAGAAAAACCTGGCCTGCCACTTCTCGATCGGTGCGGTTTAAAAAGGGCAGCTCTGAAAGCGGGGCCCCGTGTTGGCTGTTGCCATGGTACTCCCCTAGGAGATGGCTCCTTCCTCCCAAAAATGGTTATGCCTCCTTGCTGGGCCGTCCAGGGGAGATTCATGTGAGTGGAGCTCCTTCCTTCCTGAGTTCGGTCCTGCCTTCCTGTCCTGCCAGCACCATTTATATGCTCAAGCTTGCACGGAGACACCCATAAAACACACCCGTAACAAGGTAGCAGCGAAACTCACACATGCTCTGAGTTGGACTGCTGAGTTCAGGCCGTTTGCAAGTCCAGTTGAAAGTACCACTTAAGAGCTACTGCATCGGTTCTGCATTGATTCTATTCCTTGAATCAAACCACCTAAAAACTGAACAAATGGGGAGACGAGGACGCTGAGAGGAAAAATACAACGGGAAGTGGGAGGAAAAATGGATAGAGCGAGATGTGTTGGACAGGCCCAGAAAGCAAAGAGATGGAACTGGCTTGTAGACGAAGAGCAGGAATAGAGCAATAAATGTTTTACTATAGCTAGATTGTTGCAAATATTTTTAGTAATAATAATTGTACTGCAATGTGTCTGGAATGTGTGCACATCTGGCCAGTGCCCTACTAAATCAATAATCCTTCACTCTCCCCAAACCCCAAAAATGAATGCATGCTGTGATTGAAAATCCTCCTCACCCTGTGTGTGAGTGTGCGCCTGTACATAGTATAACTAGCACATACATGCTTAATTGTGTTGTGTGCTACTGGGGGTGGGGGGGGGGGGGGGACTTGACTGACAGACTGTGGGAAGGATAATCTGTCTGTGTGGTGTCTGATTCCACGCAGGGGGTTAACAGTATGTCTGAGCGTGTAGGTCAGATTGACAGCTTAAAAGTCTTGTGCGATGTGAGTTAATGAGCGCTCCGGTATCTGAAGGCACGCTTATGATCTTGCCCAATAAACCCCCCGTCCCCAGAAAGTCCATGTCCCCGATCTTTCTCTCCTTTCAGGACTCCGCAGACACATGGTTCTTTTAGTTCACCCCCCTCCCCCATCTCAAACTCTACCCCCTCACCAGATCAGCTTTCAGATGGTCGGGCAATTGTGCAGTAGGGTGGAGGTAACGCCGGACCTCGAGAGGTTAACGCCTGGGCTGGGATGAACTAGCTGAAGGAGAAAGAAAGGGACAAGCTGCGACTTTATATAACTTGGCTGTGGTCACATTCCCCCTCATGTTATTGTTTTTTATGACAAGACTGAAAATCGGCAGTAATTTCTGGCTCCTCTGGGCCCGGCGTTCCTTAGCTTGAGCTAAATGCTAACATACTGTAAGCATGCTCAAAATGAAGATCCTCACATGCCTCACGCTCTCAAGTAGTCAGGCATTTCAGCGGGCTAACATTTGCTAATTGGCACGAAAGCGTTTGCTTACCATAATTATGAGCAGTGAAGTAAGAACAGAAATACCATGGACCATGAATCTCTGTTCACGTCGACCCATGTGTTATTTGAAATACGTCGACATGAGCCTAAAGTTTTCTGACCGACCAACAGACCGACATTGCCAACAAGATCATCCTCTATCCTCCTCTGTCCTTGAGGAACGCTGTAAAGACAACACGTATCCTCCAGCGTGTGGACTCGATGAGTGGATGATAGAGGAGCAAGGTAAATCCTTGAGCTGCCTTTATTCCACTGACCCCCCCATGACCTTCCACTGGTTAAATCCTGTTTTGAGCCATGGAGAAACCTGAGGAGCTGACAGAAAGGTCTGTGTGTGTGCTACTGGCCATGTGGTGGTCTTTAAAGAGGTCAGATAAGACTGCTTTGTGTGAGGTCTTTTGCGTATGTGTCTTCATATAGGTTGTCTCAAAATGACATGGTCACGTTGACAATTAAATAATTGTTGAGGGGACATGTCTCCATTTGACAACCTCCACCTGTGTTCGATGTGCATCTGGAAACAAAATGCCATGTAAAATAAAAGTTTTCCTGCTAATTTTGGACACCTGCATCCTGTCATAGTTAATACATCCTGTGCGGTCATAGACTCTCATCCTGATGCTGGTCGCTGGAAACAGCTGCGACATGCGGCCTGAATGTCGGCCATCCTGCCATCATCATCATCATCATCATCATCATCATCTTCTGTAGTTCATTGTGTTTGAGCGAAGAAGACTTAATGAGGTGAGGTAACCTCCGGCCAGCATGGGGGGTGGGGGGGGTATGTAGCATATAATGAGGGAAGGACGAGGGTAAAGACAGAAAGAAAGATATAAACAGAAACCAAATGAATCAAGTTTATCTTCAAAGCTCAATATTCAGTAGTGAAGCCTACTTAATTATGCAACTCTTTAATATACTCAAACCCTAAACTGGCCAGTTGCTCCTTATGTACATAATATCTCACAGCTAATAAAACGTGGTGAGAATGAGCATGGTATTGATGATGGAGTGCTGAGAAAGTGAGAGCCATCAATCCCCTCAATCGACCTGTTTCCAATATAGACCCCATCCCTTCCTCCGCCTCCTCCACCCCCTCCTTCCCATGCTATCACTCTCAGACTGCACCTGTCAGATTAGCCTCAAATCTTCAGCTGCCACTCCATATGATACGCCGCCTTAATACCCAGAGCCTGCATGTCACCTCACTTTGCATCTATTTAGGTGTGTGAAAGAGATAATTATGGGGGAAATGGGGGGGGGGGGGGGGTTGTTGGTTCATAGCACATGAAGAAGAGTAGATCAACACCCCCAAATCCTTGGATTGTTTCCTATTCAATAAAATGAGAGAGTGGATGTTTGCATCTGCGTTCTCGGGTAATATGTGTTTTAGGAGCTGGTGTTTCAGGGTGTTTTGTTGCTGACTGGCCAGATCTGCAGAATTATTTTAGAACCCAGTGCAAATTGTGACAAGATTACCAGATTACTTCCACTCAGCTCATATGCACCATTATAAAGGCAGCATGGAAGGCCGTGTGGGGGTGGGGTAGTAAGGGTGTTGGGGGTTCAACCACTGAAAGCCTCAGTGGTAGATGGACTGAAGCAGCTGAGGCGACAAGCATGTGACTGGGGGGAGAATTAATAGGCACAACAGCAGTTTTAGGCTGCGTAAAGTAGTCAGAGGTAACCAGACTAACCCTGAACGAGGGGCTAGGGAACTTCCAAAATAATATTACTTTGTAATATGAAAACGTAATATGAGACCTTTTTTAATCAAATAGTAGACTGAGCATTGCGTATGATGCCACAACTCAGCAGGTGGGCCCTCCGGTAAGGGTTGTGTTTCCCTGGCTCCAGATTTCAGACTAAAAGCCCTGATTTGCAACTAATGGTGTAACCTGTTCCTTGAATGACAGCTGGCTTTTCCCGGTGCGTGTCAGTAGTCAGGTAAACGCCTGAACGTGAAAAACAGTAAAACGTTTTAGATAAAGTGATAGTGAAGAGATGCAGCCTTTTATTCATTAGGTAATGTGTTGATGTTGTTTTTTGTGGGGGTTATATACATATACATACATACATACATACATACATACATACATACATACATACATACATACATACATACATACATACATACTGTACATATAAGCACCATAAGCTGATATGATTTTGTATGAAATGACTTATCTAGCTCAATCACTTTATTCTGAAAGATGTGCCCGGAAATAGAATCGTGCCAGCACAACTTTACACCGTATTGGCATTTTTTCTATGATTTAGCGCAGTCAACCATAAAAACCTCCTATATTTGGAACTTTACAAGAGTAGCAGTTGTAAACAGCTCAAACTGTGCCTGCACCGGGTAACACCGAAATATTAAAATAAAAAATATTGAGAGTTGTGTGTATGCGTGCTCGTGTGCAAAAAAAAAGAAAGACCCGCTGTGCGTCCAGAAAGGAATTATCAAAGTGAGCCCATACTGAGGGGCCAGCTGGGTTAATTGATCGGAGAGTAAACCAGCTAAAGGAAGGGAGAGCAGAGAGGAGTCAGTGCTGTCACTTTCTGCGCGCGCGCGTATGTGCGCGCGCGTGTGTGTGTGTGCGGAGAGAGGGATTACCAGTACGCGCGTTATGCGGAGCGCAGTTTTGGTGATGCGCTCGGTCAAGAGAAGTGCGGAAGGCAGCCGTGAGCGTCAAATCGGACATTAAGCGGCGTATTCGGCGCAGCAGTCGGAGGAAAGGATCCGGTAGGTTCGGCGGCACCGACTCTGCGCATTACGGGATTTCCACTCACTGTGTGTTTTATTCATTTTTGATGAATGCTCCTTTATCGGTGCAGAATGAAAGTCAGAGATGCGCACCGCTGAACAAAGGATTTAGGGTGGAAAACGACCCAAGAATCCTTCCCGTGTATTAATCCTGACACGCCGGCAGGTTTTTTTTTTTTGTTTGGTCCAAGCCCCATTCTCCCTGTGAGGACATCCGACACGGGCTGATAATCGGGTTCCTCTCGTTCCAAAGCTGGAGCAACGGGAATCCTCTGGGTCTATCGTGTGCGAGTCCATGTGGATGGAGAGAGAATACGCAAACACAGCGAGAGGGGCTCATTCCGAAATGTGACATTTTGACTTCCCCAGTCTCCCATCGAACCTGACAACTGTGCATCTGCCTTCGCGATCGACCGGATCGGTTTACGTCGATTAAGGTACGTGCTGCTCACCACGTAGCCCGCGGGATATTGATTAATAAGAATAGGGGTCGGGGACTGTGATATATCCTCGTGGACATGGCGCGCGTGATGCACATTCATCGGACAGGACTATTTTAGATGAAGCCATGGGGTTTATTTGAATGCGTTTTGCTTGGCTGTAAACGAGGGCTCATTACCCAATGAGGTGGAGATTTCATCAATGACAACCCCGGAGGAAAGGCGATGTCGATGCACCAAATGCATCGGTGTGTGAATCAGAAAGGGCACGCAGTACTTCGGATATACATTTACGCATAGAGCGCGCTGCAGAAATGTACTTCCTTTTCAGGTGGAAAACCTCCATTTTCACCCCACGATACACTGCGATGCTTTAGGAGTGTCAATCACACAACGTTCTCCATATTTGGATCGCACGCCTCAGTAACAATGGTCTTACTGCTGCAAACCTCAAACAAACACACTCTTCTGGAAGCCCCCAGGGACCCTCCCATGTGGCCTGCATTGTTATGAGGAGGGAGGGAGGGGGCAGGGGGGGCAGCATTCTCTAACTGTGTGTTTGTGTTAAGCTGCTCCTTAAGTCAGCTAAAACCAAGAGTGTCCCATTAAGGACATGTGTCCCTCCCACGCCAGGCCTTATGAAGGGAGGGCTTGTTGTCCAACTCTGGAAATAAATTGTGCTTAAACAGCCACTTGTGTAGAAATGTGACTAAAAGAGTTTGTATGGAGTTTGTAAGCGTGGATTGACTTTTTGTTGGTCAATAGCTGGATAACCTCCGTCGGTGCAGCATTTGTGTACTCCGAAAGCTCCCGGGCCTATTTTAGAGTGTTCTGTTTTGAATCATTAATCAATATTCAGCGGCGTGGAGCTGTTTATTCTCAGGCTGACTTAGTTTGCTTCCTCATGGGGAAAGAGGCGTCTACAGTATCTCCTCGGGGCCGATGCCATATGCAGCTTGTTTAGACGGTTGTGTGTGCGTATGTGTGTGCGTGCGTCCGGCCTGTTCATGCACGCATGACACAGAATCTATTAGCTGGATTTTTGCATACACGATGACACACAGAAACACATGCTCTCGGCACGAGGCTCACTCCAATTTGCTCATCCGCCTCTTCCTCTGATCGCCATCACCTTATCTACAATAGAAGATGCGCAGTGACTTTCCACAGAAGAAGAACACGTGACACGAGGGGGGGTCGGTGGCTCTGTTTCAGGATTGGGGCTTTCTTAGGTTTGGGATGCCTTCACATCCGACCGGTCGCACCCCATCGGGTGTTGACGTAGGAGGAGGAAGTGAAGGAAGAAGAAGGAGCAGAGGGAGGGGTCCAAGTCCCTGGCGGTGTTAATTGTTAAGTCAATTAGCATATGGTCTAGCTGTGAGCCCAGTCACATGGTAATGAGGCCTAATTAGGATGGTTGGGATTGTCTGAAGAGGCCGTGGAAAATGCTCCTACTGTCAGTTTGTTCCTGCTGACACCCAGGAGGCAGTGAAGTGAATGGACTTTTTTTTCAGTCTCGCCGATCAATGAGCTTTTCCACAGTTCTCCTGTGGAACCTGACCTCACTCAGTCCTTCTTAATATTTCAGCATGGCGGTACGTCATGCCTTGACGTCTGCTGCATTGCTCTTTCTCTCTCTTCATCCCCTTTTTTATTCTAATTTTAATCTGCCACACAAGCCGTTCGGTGAAGTCATACGGGAAGGTTAGAGATGTAAAGAGATTGGAGACTAAAGCACCTTTCATACATGCAACCCCATTCACTACAACTCCGAAATTATTTTGGCATTACTCTAAGACGTTGTATGTGAGAAGTCAGACCAGTCTTGCAACGCAATTTATTTTGAGTGGGAGGCGGTCTGAGCTAAATGCATTCTTTTGCATTTGTTCAAGAACAAAAAACATCTGAGAATCAAAGTTACTGTTATACAGTATGTATATATTCACAGGAAACAATACAATAAAGTTTCAGCTGTGTTGACAGATTTATTTCAGCAAACTTGCACAAGAGATTTTTCTTTCTCAAAATGCCGCCTCGGAAATGTTTTTGCAATATTTTACTTTGGAAGTCTTGATCTGAATACACTTCAAAATTAAGGCAATAACAAGTCACGAGTTCGTTGACCACAACGACAGAGTGTCAAAGTCTCCTTGAGGTGGAAGGAGAAGGCTGTCTTTTGCAGATAAGCATACAGGCCGAGTATCAATCAATGAATAATTCAAGCATTATTTAAGGGTCCAGATGAGAAAAGACAACAAATAAGTATTAGATTACATGCAACAACCAAAGTGTACATAGAGGCCGAGCAACACCTTAGAAACCAAAGTCTCCACAGCTGGGACTATATCAAGTTTGGTGACGTCAGAAACATGCATGTAAAGCAAGCAGGAATAATATTTTTCCAACTCAAGACACTAGAAAAGGCGGAGGGAGCTTAAAACTGATAAAAGACCAAGAGATATTTTTCATATAGCGCAGATGTGTTTTTAATACAAAATAAGTCTCATATAATGAGACAGAACATCCAAAGAGCCCGTGTTAATGTAACATGACTGATTTCAGGTCTTATGTAACCCAAGCCACTGATGTAAGATGCATATTTATGCGTGTTGTCGGAAAAGGAAAGGTCTGATACGGTTAGACAGCAGGATGTATAAAGCCGAGTGTCCTCACAGAGATCGCAGGTCCTTCAAAATGACCCGCTCACCTCAACAGCTGGACCCCTGTGTTCCCAGCCATAAACATACACACTCATACACAAGTTCTCTGTCAGTAGTTTAAGTACAAAAAGAAAAAACCCTGCAATAATCATCTCATTATCACCATGGTAATTAGAAAGCATCTGCTTGTGTGCTCCGTCTGACAATTACAGGAGATGATAATTGTACAGGACGACGAGCTAGATGCCCCCATTTCCACCTATTCAGCCTGGAGCAGATTTGAAGGACTGCAATGCTGCACATTTGCTCTTTCTCGCCGGTATTCCTGTCATGTTGCACACTTGTCACATTGCCATCACATGTGTGTATGTGTGCGTGAGTGACACGTGCATCATGGATGCATGTAACCCCACTACATACAAAACTAAAATGGACCTCAGTGGCAGCAGGCTGCTTGGTACTGAGGAAGAGGATGCCTGAGAAACAGCAGCCATGCAGCAGAACTGGCAGAAGCTGGATTCTTACCCAGTTACATAAGATACACAGCAAGAATAAAGGCTATGGGGAGGGACGGGGGGAAGGAGGAAGGGGCACAGGGACAGGAGGGAAGAAGGAGAAGCCAAAATGGAAGGAAGAGGGGGGTGTGTGTGTGTGTGAGGGGGATGGAGGAGAGGGAGGGGGAGAGAAGAGGGGTCGGTGGGGGGGGTGAGGTGCATCTTTCACAGCACATCTTCAAATGTAGCAGAGAGATGAGACCGCTCTGGCTGCTCTGGAGGAGAGGCGGTATCGAAACCAACCGAATTGAGGATTTTAAATGGAGGGGCGGACAGAGATGGCTGCATGCAGCGGGAGTGACGGAGAGGGAAACAGGGGAAGGGAGGATGAGACGATGGATGAGAGGATGAGACGGCGGCAGCATCGTCTGTGCTGCCGCCAAAGTGGAAGGCCAGGGGCTGTTTTTCTCTTTGTACATGACTAATATTAGTGAGAAGCAAGGGGGGGCATTGTGTGCTGTGGGTGGGTGTTATGAAGTGTGTATCCTGCATGATCGCAGGAGAATGGGGGATTTTACATATAGGAGTGTGTGTGTGGTCCTCTGTAGCCTTCAGCTTCCCAGTTTGCCCAATTAAAAAGCAGCCAGAGCAACTACCTTTGCAAGAAGGAGTTTCTGGGTGGAGCAAATGAAAAAGTGGTCCCTCACTAGAGTGCACAAGCTCTTCTCTGTGTGTCCCTTGTCTGGACAGTGCAGGTTTGACAGGCTTCGCCATTAGGAAGTGTGACAGAGAGGACGAAAATATAAGTACAAAAAAGCAAAGAAAAGGAGCTTGTTGTGGATCCCGAGTGTTTCAGTGAACTCTTTCTCTCTTTGTCTGTTATTTGCAAATTGGGCGTAACCGTGGTTATTACTAGAAAAAGAACATAACAAAAACAATGCATCGTTTATCAGAGTTGGGGAGGCGAGGGAGGCCGGGTGGAGGGAGGGGGGGGGGGGGGGGGGTGACTCATCCTTCTTTAATTAAGCACTGATTGTATTGTTGTTAAATAACCTGCGGAATGGAGCTGCTGCGACAAGGCAGGAAGGAGACGACACAAAGCGGTAGGCTGGAATAATGGCAGGAAACAACGCAACAAAACATTTTTGTAATGAGGAAGAGGGTGTAAAACTCTGAAAGATACATAAAAGAGCTCTGATCAATTTAATAATAATAATCAACTGAAAAATAAATTATGGTTTTTCATGAGTGGTAAACTATCAATGCATTACAAATATACTTTTTATTTGGATATTAGCACAAACTCATCAAAAGATAAATAGGTAATGACATGTTTGTATGTGGACATGATTGTGTTTTGATGTAGAGATTTTGGGAACATATGTTTAGTTTACTCAAAAAAAAAGTTCTTAATAACATTTGTGAAATAGAAAATCAGCAGTGGTGGAAGTCCAGGTCCTTTACTTAAGCCAAAGTACTGATACAACACCATAGAAAATGTCACTGAAGTAATATATTTTGGAAAATAAACTTAAAGTCTTAAAGAAACTACTTTCTGTACGAGTAACTTAAAAAAAAGTGTTGACATGGCGACGGCCGAGCAGCAAACAGCAATCAATCAATGGCGACAACGCTGACAGAGCTAACGGTGTTAGCCTGGAAGTTGGGGGTGGGGGGCAGTGATGGCGACGCCGGCTGAGACAGTGTTATCAGGTGTAACAGTGGAACGTGCACAGCAGAAAGGGGGTCGTCGGCTAGCGAATGGGGCACTGAAAGACAAGCGCGGCTGGCCGGCTGTGTCAACAAAGCCCAGAGAAACTCAGATTACAACACAGAGCTCTCTCTCGCGCTCTCTGTGTGTTGTAATCTGAGGTGTGTTGACTTCATTCTCTGCTCAGGTAGATATATTACTCTGTTATATCTTTACGTAGCAAATAGTTGAGGGCTGCTATATTAATGCACTAAAAATTGAATATAACACCTTGTAGTACAACTACTTTGCATTGTGCTCACCAGTAAATGTTTTCCATGACATTCCACCACCACAGATAATGCAATGGATATCGGGTCTGCTCAGAGTACATCGTCTTCCTCCCTCTTCTGTCCTTAATTTTGATGAAATAAACCAGAGTATCTTCGGGCCTGCGTTGTTCTCGCTCTCTGCTCCAATTAATAAGCCACTCGCCGTGAGGGATTTGTGTGACCTGTAGCCCTGGCTGGTGGGTATTTAAATCTACAACTATCCCCTGACGCCTAGACCCTGTAGCCTACTCTCTTACTGACTTACTGGCATGGAGAAAGAACATGAAGCCAGGGGTACCCAGCGTCCTTTATGTGGTATGTAAACATTGCAGTGTGGTCTATATGTGGACGCGGGGCAATTTCTCTAAATCAAAAACTGAGTGAGTGGCAAGAAAAGCATGTGTGTGTGTGTGTGTGTGTCCTTTCTACGTGCAGATTGTTTGACACTCTATGAGCCAGCTTGGAAACAATTTTGGAAAGCTTAGTGATGGAGAGACAGTTGGCAGTAACCTGTAAGAACGACGCCCGGGTGTTTGTCTGTTTGTGTGCCGCGTCCTGGTGAAGCAGCACGTTCACTCATGGCTCGTCAGGTGAAACGACAGCGCTGATCATCTCGGAAAAAGACATTGATGAAACAAAGAAATGCAAGTTTGTGTGTACGTGGCCGCGTGGCTCACGGACAGTTGTGGGAGAATAAAGCAATGAGTTGACTGACAGCATTGATTTGCTGCTGTGCTTTTTCACCGTTTTTTTCTCCCCCCCGGGACACAAAAGTACTTCTGGTGTTTGTACTTGTGCTCGAGGCGCTGTGTATTTGTGTGCAGTGCATTATGCATTGTCTCACGCCTTGCTAGATGCCCTTTAACGCCTGAAAGCGAGGAGAACTGCTTGTATGCACTGATTTAGTTTGTATCTCGTTTTAGTTTTTTCATAAAAATATGCATGATGCTGCAGCTGTCCTGTCAGTGCTCTGGCAGCCGGTTTACTGGACGAGACTGGACAAATAATACAGTGTAGGTGCTCTGAGTCTTCCTTGTGAATAAACTAAAGACAGCTTATTTGGGCCTTTTCTCGTTTTGAAGGTACTTTCCTGGAATAATGTGATTGTTTTTTACAACAGAAATGAAACCGTAAAGCTCTTAAAAGAGGGAGGGCTTTAGGCGGCAGTGAAACAGGACGTGTGTGTTTTGTGTGTTTGGAAATTCTTCAGTCACACACACCGCATGACCTACTTTGTTTCCTCTCCGAAACACAGCAGTGGCTGATATTGTCTGTATTGTCACTGACAGGCGGATGATTACTGCGTGAATGACCACAACGGCTCATGCTCTTTCCGCCTCCGTTCCTTTAACTCTATCCATTCCCTGTCTTTGTGTCCTCGTCCGTCTCCGTCTTCTGATCTGTTGACCTCTCAGAGATGGCGCTCGTCCCGCTCTTGCTCCTGCTGCTGCTGACCGCCGCTCCCCGCGCCACCGGTCAAGACCCGGAGGACTCCGAGGCCCTCCCGAGGGGCTGCGGATGGGGCCTCGTGCGTCCCTACACACTCCTCTGCGACCTGGACTCCATATGGGGCGTGGCTGTCGAATCGGTTGCCGCCGGCGGGGTGTTGACCGCCCTCCTGCTCGCCCTAGTCCTGCTGTGCCGCTTACACCACATCAGTGAGGCCGAGAAGCGTAGCGGCGTGGGACCCATCCTCTTGCTGCTCCTCGGCGTCCTCGGCCTGTTCGGCCTGAGCTTCGCCTACCTGATCGAGCAGGACGAGTTCTTGTGTTTGCTCCGCAGGGCCCTGTGGGGTCTCCTGTTCGCCGTCTGCTTCTCCTGCTTGCTGGTGCAGGGGGTCCGCCTGCGGAGGATTGGCCGTGAGCGCCGGAGCCCTGGAGGCTGCGCCCTCACGGGCCTCGCGCTGGGCTTGAGTGCCGTGCAGGGCATCATCGCCGCCGAGTGGCTCCTTCTCACCGTGCTGAGGGAGGGACGAGCCGCCTGCCAGTACCTGCCACTGGACTTCTCACTGGCCTGCAGTTACGTGCTGGCCCTCCTGCTAGCCGCGCTGGCGGCCGCCTCCCTCGCCCTGTGTGGGAAGACGCATCACTGGCGCTGCAACGCCGTCTGGCTGCTGGTCACCTGCCTGCTATCGTTGCTGCTGTGGGTGGCCTGGGTGGGCTTCTATCTGTACGGCAACGCCTGGCTGGGGAGGTCCCCGGAATGGAACGACCCGGCACTGGCCATTGCTTTAGTGGCTCAGGGTTGGCTGCTGCTGATCTTCCACGCCATTCCTGAATCCCATCTATGCCTGAGACCCCCTCCGCAGCCAACTGCCCCCGACTACTTTGACACCTCCCAAAACTCGACGCGGATGAGGGAGACCAGCTTTGACGAAGACATCCCTCTCTCTCACAGGCAGTTTGTGGAGAACCAGGGCTACGGATACAGCGACGAGAACACTGCAGGTAACGTACAATCCCAAGAGTTGCCGGTGGAATGTAGGCAGGAGATGGAGTTACACAGCAACTCTGTCTTTCTTCAAGGCTTGAGGAGCGCTGCCGGCGCCGGGCAACACAACAGCAACACCGCCCCCAGGCCCAGCGCTCCTTTCCGCAGCAACGTCTACCAACCCACTGAGATGACCATGATCCTGAACGGGGGAGCGGTGAGTACATCCTCCCAGTCCCAGGTACACGCCGCTTACACGCCGCTCTCTCATTCGACCGCGCCGACAAAGACTGCATGCACATTCGTGCGTTCCAGACCGTACGCCATTGCACACGGATGAGGGAGAGGTGTGAGTATGTGTGTGTGTGCGCGCATTATCAGTTGGCTGGATGCATGGTCATGTGCCTGTGTGTGTGTCGTATTTTGTAGACATTTTGTCGCAAATGGTCACCCGTCTGACATTGAGTTTGTGTACGTGTGTGTGTGTGTGTGTGTGTGTGTGTGTGTGTGTGTAAGCGATTCCATGTTCCCCTTTCTGTGTAAATCAGCCGCGATGCTTTCTGTCCATTGAATAATGCAACTGTCTGCCGGCCTTTTGTTATGCAGGTTGAATGTGCACTCTGGCTGCCGCAGGTGAACTTATTTTCCGCCCAGTGTTACAGATTTAGCCCAACACAAAACTGGAGGCTAAAAAGCTGAAGCCGCACTCTCTATTGAATAGAAGATATAGTAGTCACTATTCCTAGCAGGCGTGCTGATTTAATGGGCAAAAGAGAACGCGGATCCTCCTTAACTGGCCTGCTTACAACAACATCAGTGTTTTGTGCATTTGTTTTAAAGGCAGATTTATATATTCCAAGGAGGCCTTGCCAAATGCATTACATTGGAAATGGATCTTAATATAGCAATTCAAGAGGATAAGATATTTATAAAATGAATGCACAGAATTAAATAGAAGAGAGTGTGCGATGTAAGTGCAAGATGGATAAAGGTCTACTTGTGTAAAATTTTTGGAATTTAACTTTATTCACTTGCAGTGGGTTAAATGAGAAAGTTGATACCGCTGTTGACACCTCCGTCTTGCCTGCAGATTCAATATCAAGCAACAGTTAGCTTAGCTTAGCATAAAGACTTGCGATGACAGCTAGCCGGGCTTCATCACCCGCAATTTCACACCTTGGATTTGCTTGGATTTTACAAGCGAGGTATGAAAAATAGCTTCAGCGGATGCTGTGTAGATTTTGACACAATCATGGAAGCTGCAAACGGTATCATCTTCTCATCTAACTCTTTAGGTTAAAGATGGGAAGCCTTGAGACGGGTCTAATACCGTAAGGAGGTTTGTATCCTCTTTGCAGTGTACAATAAGTGCATGCAGCTTGGTTTGCCTAAAGATCTGGTAGTTAGCCAGATGACACCGGAGGGTTTCTGTTAAGAGGGAAATGCAGACAAGCATGTGTAAAATGGGTAAATGTGCAGCAATCGTATGTGTGTAACGATGCCAATATTAATGGTATCAAAATTCATTTACAAGCTTAATTGTTCCTTCTACAGGTGCCCTCCGCCCCTCCAACCTACACAGGGAGGCAGCTGTGGTGAGTGGGAGGATTGAGAAGAAGAGGTGTGGTAGAAGATGAAGAAGAGGAGGGTGGGTGGGGTAAGGGAGGGGTCCAGAACGAGGGGGCCGCCAGGTTGAATGGGACTTAAATCACGGATGCCAACGGGGCTGCATCCCTCTGTGTACAGACTCAAACAATGACTGTGTGCCAATCAACTATTGTATGAGTGTGTGTGTGAGTCTGTGGAGGACAGAGCTAAACGCCCTTCTAGCACACAAATCTCTATAGAAGGGTTCAAGAACTTGAAATGTGACCAGCCAGTAGCAAAACAAAACACATGATGACTCAGATCGGAAAACATCAAATCGCAGTATACCTTTTCATTTTGTTCCATTTGCCCCCCTGAGACTATACAGCACTGTAAGCATCATTGGAAAAACTGTGAAATATATTGCCTTTTCCTGCTCGCTCTCTCTCTCTGTCCGTCAGTCGGGACGTCCTTTCTGCTGCTCTTCACAATGCTGACTCAAGTGAAAACATTTGGCTCTGTCCTCCATCCACCCACAGTGTAGGTGAAGACGCAGCACATGGGCAACTGTACAGCTCAAGCACCGCCCGTTTAAAATATTCAAGCCTCGGTGTATGTATAGAATATGAAAAAAAAAGACGTGTTTCCTACATCTCATCTCCACCACTCCAACAAACCTTCCCCTGCAGACTGTTACCCCTCCTCGACCACTTCTTCTTCCTCCCATCTTTCCGGTTTCACTGCACCGTCTGTGAAAAGCGTCACTCCTCCCCCATCCTCACGCCTGCATGGACACTTTGCAAAATTGTGAAACAATCTAAATCCTGAACTGCGGGTCGGAGAAGAAGTTCCCATCGGCTGCTCGCGGCCCGAAGCACCTGCGCAGAGGGATCGAAGCTGCCGTCACGGTGGAGCGCAGCGGATCCCGACTGGACGGGGAGGGCGTCATTCATCGGTGGGGAGGCGCCGCTTCGTGAATCTGGGTCAACTGCTCTCCCACATCTCCGGAGGCCGCTGGCGTTTTGAACCAGCCAGTAGAAACTGTCACTTTATGTCAGCGGGGAATCGGAGCGAAGGAATCGACACGTTGTCCTGCGCTAAGCTCCTATATTTGTGTTCATGCGTGTTGGTTTTATGAGTGACGGGGGGGGATTTACAAAAGTCAAGATTGCTTTCTGGTGCTAAATAACCCTCCACACAACTCGCCTGTGTGGCACAGAACTGCTGATGCACAAATCAAAGCTATGAGTGACAGGCTATAGGGTGAAAACTGTGGCTGGTGTGTGGAGATATAGAGCCTTAGGAAGACCTGGTCTACAGCGCACGCTAGAAAGAGGAGAGGAGGAAGACGGGAACGGAGGCGAGGAGGGAGGACGTAGCGAGTGACGGGCCGAGGGGAGTCTATGCGACAGGGTGAGATCTGTTGGAGAAACGTCCCCCCGGTCTGTGTGCCTCCGTGTGTGATCTACGTGGTTGTGTCCTTCATCTGGTGAAGCGCCTCCCTCGCTCCTCTTCCTCCTCTTCCTCCCTGTGGCCGGGTACAGCGCACGTGTAGCCCTGTGCCACGAAGGACTCGTTTCACGCCCTTTTCCTTCATCCCGACACCAGCTCTCTCTCTCTCTCTCTCTCTCTCTGAGACGCTGTGTACATAGTAGTGCTGTAAAGCTTTGCTTGCTCGTTTACTTTTTTTAATGGTAGCCAGTTTAGAAAGCAGTGAAATGACCCACTGGAGAACTGACCACTGCCAACTATTTTTATCGGGTTTTTTTTAATTTTTTTTTTAACTTGTTTGATCTGTCACACATTTGCTTATTGTTACATTTGCTTATAATACATTTATTTCTCTCTTGCTGGTGTCTTTTAGTTTTCAAACTAGCATTTTTTGAAATGTTTTGCCAACAATAGACATGCTTTCTTTGGGGGGGGGTTAATGTTCAAAGAAATATTTGTCATTCATAGGGATCTGCGCTGCTCTTCACTGTAACGGCTACAGGGACACAAACCAATTTATTTTCCCCCAAAATTATACTGACTGTGAATAATTGTTGGTACTTAATGCAGTGAACAAATCATCCTTCAATACTATTATTCAAAGTTAGAGGAGGCAGGGTGGAAAAAAACTGCAAGGAGCCACCAACAGTCACCAGGATGACGCCAACCCTCGACCAGGAAGAGCCGAAGGGTCGGTCCTTGACCGCCGCTGTACATTCACCTGGCTGTTCTTAAACCGGACTGGTTTCATCGGGGCACCTCGATGCCCAAAGAGAGCGCGCCCCACCAGAGAACAACGGTCCTCAGGGTTTTGGATGGTCAGCAGTAACACTTTGATCGGCGGAGGGAGGTTTCAGTTCTTGCGATGTTTTCACTCAGTGTGACTCTGTAGATCACTTGTCGACTACCTATCTGTGCATGTTTATCACCATTTCTACATGTAAGACCTTTCTCAGACGTACTTTTGAATACTAACTGTTTATGTAAAGGTCATGTGACAGCAATCATAATTTCGATGTATATCAGATGACACACTTACTGTCTGTGCTTTCTTAAAACACAAAAAAAGAGAGCTGGCTCTTGAGAAGCAAAGAGATTAAAGTCAGGGGAAAATGGTCCAAAATAGTATGATTCAACACGGCATCATCACTGGACCTAACAAGACTTCCTCTGTTAGTTTGAAGACTCGAGGGGGGAAAAAAAAAAGAGAATCTTCGGACTGATATTGTCTCTGTGTTCAAAATCAAATAGACTGTGGTGAAATTTGCACAAAACTTCTATATGTTCAATTTGTCATCCCTGGGCAGCCCACTGAACACCCATCCTCGCTGGGTTTGACGTGTCCTTTCTGTCCTCTCCTGATTTGTCTTGCCTTCAGACTGTTCCAGCGGGGCAGCTGAACAGGGTGGTGTTGGTTTTCACAGCTGTGACTGTGCAGTGACGCAGCATGCCTATGTATAGAACTTGATTGCCCTGATTACATGAAAAAAAACAACAAAAGAATAAACGGTGAACTCATGTTTCTGTAACTGAATCAGGAAAAAATAAGTACAATAAAGTGTCATGTTTGTAGTTAACTCCGATTTGGATGTGGTGTTTTTTCCCTGGTAGTGATGCAGACACACCGGATTATTCTGGAATAATACATCACTTTTTTTTTTTTGTACTTTTCTTTCCCCTAAAGGACACTGTTAATCTGGGTGAGATAAGGATATGTATTAAATGGGGAATGCTACAACAATACACTTCCAATATATATATAGTCATATAACTCACTGCATGTTTAAAGGGTTTTGAACAATGTTTGTGGCACACATATATATATACCCACACAGGATTACACTCCACGAGTAAACACAGTTATATTCTACACTTCCACTGCGGCTCTGCTCTCTCGGCCTGCTGCTGCTGCTGTGTGATTTGGTTTCAGTCGGGTCCGGCGCTGCCAGACTCCGTGGAGCTGTGGATCAGATTTCCCCAGAATGAAATGGGCTGTTTTATCACCTCACCCAGTGGCAGCTGTCTCCCCGGCACGCACATACCTGCGAGGAGAGAGATACACGAGCCTCCTCGTGCCTCACCGCGAGGCGGTGTGCATCGGGGACCAGTTCAGGAAACTGTCCATCACAAGAACGGCGGCGCCTCATCGCTCTGCAGAGACACGGAAGGGAGAAGCCAGAAGTATCCACTCAGGTAGTTGATGGAAACGAGCCAGGAATGCACTGCATTCACCCAGTTTAAGTGACACACAGTCAGTAGAATACAGGACAACCTGAGCAGTCTTTTGAGTTGGCATGACGGAGATTAAAGACCTGTTGTAGAGCAGCGTCCTGTCCTTTTGTCCTGAACATTTCTGCTAATAAAATGTTATTGTTAACCTTACATTACCGTTTTCTAACATTTAAGAAAACAAAAGCTCAAGTTGACAATGTTGGTTCAGTTGAAATCGATGCCATCAGGGGCAAAATGGTAAATGTGAAACCTTTAGTTGCATCTTACAAAAGACTCTCTGAATAAAAACAGTAACCAACACACAGACAGCACCATGTTAACATACTTGTCAGATTTGCAAGATTGGGATAATGTTTCTTTTCATTGTGATGTTGGTATTTTATGTCATGTGCTCGATGTTCTTCTAAAACAGAAAGTCTGTAGGAGAACGTCTGATGTCACATGTTCTTGCTGCTTTGTCACATGACAATAACCCACCAGTGAAGTTTTTTTTAGTTTTTTTTATTCCCCGTTTACCCGACGGGATCATTTCTTAGAAAGTTCTCCTCCGCACGCTGTCTCGTCTTTGGCCTCAATTTCTGGCTTGAATGAAAAGGCAACGACTTCTTTTGTCAAGTGATATGTATTGCTAAGAAGAAAGGAATTGACAAATTAGGGTAACATTTAAATATCAGCTAGAGTTGCTGCACTGAAGTATTAAGTCTGTTACCGGAAGCTTCGGCGGGACAAGTAATGATTTATGAACCGTATTTATATGGTGTTCATTTGTCGGGTGAAGGAATCCATCACAAAAGCAATGAACGCAATCAACTAATTAGACACGAATCATAGCACGTAAATCCCTACAGGGGACTTTAATGGCTTGTTTGTCTGATCGGTAGGTCAGTTTCACATCACCATCACACAGTTCAATAGCCTATACAACAACAACAACAACAAAAAAGGTTGTGCACGGGAACAAGGTAATCATTTATCTCAGGCTTTGAGTTCCAGGTGAAGAAGGACGGAAGCAGCCGTGCAATCAGTCGAGGATCGCGCTGGGGCCGTTTTCTCCACGCTGCAGAGGCAGGAGGGTCAGCCTCTCGACGCCGTCAGGGGTCATCTCAGGGGTGGGGGTGTGAGCCACGGTGCTCTGGGGGGTGGGGGAAACCACCTGGATGGACACATCCAAGTCGCCGGGCGGAGGAGATGTCATGGCAGAGCCCACTGGAGACAAACAAAGACCGCATCCTCAATAAGAACGAGTTCATGGTCGTTTCAGGCAGACCGGTGTCACTGTAGATTTAGGCGCTATAAAAACAGTGTTTGAAAGGGTTTAAAGATGTAGCAGGTCTAATTGTACATCCTGCTGTATATACATTATGCTGGTTTTCAACGATCGGTTTCAAAAAAAGAAAAAAGTCATCATAATATAACTTATAGAAAACTGCACTTAAGACATGGGTTGAACCAGTTTCACTTTCTCAGATGCCGTCCGTCGTACTTATAAGAATGTGCATTTTATAAACATTGGAAGGTCTTCTTAATAAATGATAACAGAAAAGAATCAGTACAATGCACTGCAATGACACAATCATTTCATTTCATGGCAAAACTAAAACAACAACAACAGGATGTACCATTTTAAGAAGAAGTGTTGTCACAAGCTGGGTAACTAATCTGTTTTAAAAAACGCTTGGACGGATGATACACAATTCAGGCTACAGTCAAGGACAGACGCTGTGATTCACGAGCTGCCGAGAGCTGCACCTGCCCAATGAGCCGTGACCTCGTGACCCTGAAGTATCATCGTGTGTCCCCTCTCTGGATTACCTTGCTCTTTCCCCTTTTGTTTCCCCTCCACGACTAATTCTGAATTCAGCCTTTGAAACGTGAAATGGCAGCAGAAGTATCGCATGCAGGTCTCCTGCGGGTCAAATGAGACGGGTGCAGCTGTTGCTGCATCGACTTGAAGCGCACACAGCGGGGCGGGGGGCTTCCTTAAATAAGTTCTCTTCGTCACTCAACCTCTCTCTCTCTCTCTCTCTACCCCGGCCCTCTGTCCCAGACTTCCTTACATCCTCCACAACAACAACAACAACAACAACTGGCCCAACAAGCAAACACAATGAAACTGCAGCTTCAATCTCGTCCCCCTCGGCGCCGGTCTCCGTCTCACACATTTCTGGTTTGCTCATCCATTTCAGATTCTGTAGTAGAGGTCGGAAAATGGCCTCCATTCACAGTCTGGGCCGACTCTAAACTCACACACTCTCTCACAAACGGACCCCCACACACACACACACACGTCCCCAGGCCCCCTGCTTAAATGTCAGGTCAGCAGTTGTGGTGGAGCAGCATGGCAGCATTTAGCAGCAGCATACCAGCCGGGCCGCGGCACCCCAGTGGAACAATGTCCGCCGAGCCGCCGCAGCTGCAGCGGGGCTCCTTTGTTGTGTGGAATGTGTCAGTGCGGAAGAAACCTGTGCTTGTGGAGCAAGCATTGTTTGTGGGCGACAAAAACAAGAGATGCCCCGGCGCTCAGCTTTAGTGTGCAAGTTGGGAGTTTGTGTGCGTTAGTCATCACATATACGCACATTGGTCTAAAGCGGTTGTAGACAATGTTCTTGGATGAATGGATCTCGGGACAATCTGAACGTGGACTGGTTTATAAGCCTGCACATTAAGCTAAATGCTAAGGCTTGAATGCACGATCCCAATAATAATATACTCATGTTTAATGTCGATCATGCTCATCCTTAGAAATACTTCCAATAGTTGTTAAGATATATCATCTGACAAACTGACATCTATATTATTTTATTTAATGACAACTCAACTAATGACTACGGATTTCTCCCACACTCTTTTCCTGCACTCTTTGGTATCACCTTGAATAATAGTTGCTGGTCAGGAATTGCAGTGTACTACGGAGTGTGTGTGTGTTCAAGGTCAAAGTTTTGCCCTTGTCGTGGAGCTTTACTGGCAGTCAGTGACACCGATCATGGGCTTACATTCTCAGCTGCTCGGCTCTGTCCCTCCTGTGTGCACACAAAAGTACACACATCTGCTAACACATTCAGGGATAGACACACTTTGTCACTTTACAGTCCCTCTGTCATCATCTCCCTCCCTCGTTGCTCTCGCCTCCATCCTCGCTCTCGCTCACTCGAACGCACCGTGAGCCCTGCTGACATTTTTTTCTCTCCTTCACTTTCAATCTTCTCTCTTCCTGCGGCTCCCTCTCGCCGTCCCCTTTGCTTTCTGCTTCTCCTTCTCTGGCCTCATTCTCTCTCTGTGTCACTACTCGTCTCCGTGCTTTAACTTCAAAGCCTCGTTGGGATGAATCCCGTATCCCTGCAGTGCGTGAGACTGCGCTGATGTGTGTGTGTATGTTGGTGTGCATAGGAGGATATACATATACAGTATATGCATGTCAGCTGGTTGTGATGGCAGCGAGCCCGAGGCCTGGCATCCGCTCTCACCTCGGCTCTCTAGCTGCGCCCAGAACTTCTCAACCGTTTTACCGATGTCGCTGTTCTCTCTCAGCTCTCTCTGCCACCGGCGCAGTTCCTGCACATCTGGCCGTGCTCTGATCTATAACACACAAACACACACACACTCAGCACACGAAGGCAGCACATGCATCAACTCAGCTAACATCATCGACAGCATCATTCAGTTGCAGGATAATTAGTGCCAGTATACGGCCAGTGATGTCCATTTAGAGGGTTTTTAGTTAACACGTCTATAATGTCTATGTATGTAACACACAGTGTGCTTACACCAACAGGGTGAAACCTCCTAATGAACATGACATTAAATGCTTCCTCCTCTTCTCAGTCAGGGCCATCAGCTTTGGACCTGAGGATCCAAGACTTATAAGCACCAATACAATATTTATGCGTATATTTCACTCTTTGCATTCTATTACATTTAATCTATTTTAAATTCATTGCTTTTATATAACTGTAGAATGAACATATTTTAATCTGGAACACTGTTTTCAAAGGTGCTTTATCTGTATAATTACGCTTTATTACAAGGACCACTCTTCTATTATTTTAACATGTATTAAAGTTGTAAATTACCCCTTTGATGCTGACACTTCTGAAAAACTAAAACATGTGCATGTGTCTCAGTGTCTGTTATATAGAAGCCTAAATGAATTACATTGCACTCTACATT
Source organism: Gasterosteus aculeatus (assembly GCF_964276395.1). Taxonomy (NCBI): domain Eukaryota; kingdom Metazoa; phylum Chordata; class Actinopteri; order Perciformes; family Gasterosteidae; genus Gasterosteus; species Gasterosteus aculeatus. The sequence continues at coordinate 11,958,680 of NC_135699.1, read as the reverse complement.
ATTGATCTGTATTGTTAGAATAGTGGCAGAAAGGTCCCTGCAGAGAAAACGCTTCTGTCAGTAATGAAGCGTGTAAAGATGCATCGCTGAGTGTCTTTGTGCATCTGTGTCCACATGTTGAAGTAAATAGATCAACTCGTGCTTCTCTCTCTCTCTCTCTCTCGTCTGTTATGGCGGTCATGCATTATGCTTTTCCTTTGCTGGAGGTAACCCCTGCATTAGTTTGCAGTATTTGCACTGCTGGCTTTCCTGAGGGATTACTAAGCAGACTTTCTATTTTAGATGAATTGAAAATGTTGCTGAAGAGCTTTTTCTCCTTTATTATCGCCCCCTCCTCTGCTTCTACTACTCCTCCACCCCTCTTTCTCTTCCCCGTCTTCTTATAGATCCAATGTGTGCCTCTTCCTCGGCCTCCCTCGACTTCTGGAAATACGCATCTATAATCCGGCAGAGCAATATTTCCCCTCTCTCGTCTCTCCTGTGTATTCTCTCCCACAGCTCCAATCTTTGCTCTTACTCCCCCCCCCCCCTACTCCCCCTTCGCCCTCCGACTGCTTGAAAGGCGACAATGGTGTTGCTATTAGCAGTGCGTATGAAAGTGGGTCTGTTATATAAGACTAGCGGGCTCCAATAGTTCATTCACCGGGTGTCACAGTTCTGCAACAGCCTCTCTGCTGATGGGAACAAACCATTGAAATGGAAATGAGGGGTGAGGGTCAGGAGGGATGGGGGGGGGGTTTGGAGCCTGTCGTGTCTGCTCACCATTGCTTGCGTGTTTGTTTGTGTCGGTGTGGCCGTTTCTAGTCTGTCACTTTCCATTGCTGTTCTTCTTCTGTACTGCTAAACAACGGAAATGTTTGCCGGCTGAGGGAGGGGGGGGGGGGGGGGGACGCCGCCGAGACGGAGCTCTGCAAACGTGCTGCACAAAGACAAAAATCAAATTCTCAGTTCTTGGAAAGCTAACTTTCTGAATATATACGTGGGTTCTACCGGCTGCTGTCAGTTTCTGTGTGGTAGCAGGAGACAAAGAGCCGAGTTGAGTGGGTGAGCGTTTTGAAGCCTGTCTGTGTGCATAAGCACAGCTGATTAGCAGAGGGGGGGTTGTTTTGACTGTGCATCAAGGACTCTGTTTCTATTTCCACATGTGTCATATATGCACATGCACTTAGGTATATATGTAAATACATGTGATTTACAACACTGACGTCGGTCCTTTTTTTCACTTGTTTGTATCATTGATGATAATACAGTATCACGTTGCTACAATCGTCCATGTCACAGCACAAAGCATTATTTGACATGCAAAATCACAGCCTCAATAAAACACTCATGTTGAAAATATGAAATGAAAATGAAAAAAAGAGATGACAGTCTCCCGATGACATAAGCAGAACCCCACGAGCTCACCACATCCCCCCAAAACAAGCGTACAAACGGTGCACACTGTGCCTTCTTTTGCACACACACGCCTCATTCTCGCTGCACAGCCTTTCAAGCCGCCTTCCCCTTTTTGTGCAAAGCTTGCGTGTGAGAGCGAGCTCCACTCTCAGTCTCACACTCTGCACAATGGCTTCCGTCATTCAAAAACCCGACTGCAGTCACATCCTCCAGCCGCACTGACAGGCTGCATAAAAGGCAGCCACCACAGCCGGGCCTCCGTCGACTCTCCGAACCCCCCAGCCGCCCAGCGATCCATCACGCCCTCGTCAGCCGATGCTTCCATCAAGCTTTAACCAGCTGAGCAACCTGTGATTCGATTCACGCCTTTGTGGGCAGAGAAATTGGTTGAACTGTGACCTCACTGTCCTTTGTCAGAGCACTTAAGACATAACCTTTTCTCATGCTGTGACCAGTCCGTCCCACTCTGGGCCCCCTGTGGCAATTTTTCAGGAAGGGGGAAAATGACAAAGCAGGGCCACTGGAATGGATGTCCTGATTGCTTGTGACATATATTCTGCACGAGCGTCACTGACTCTACACTGGAGCGGAATTCATATCACTTATCAATGAATGCCCTCGGACCGCTCGTCTGGAATCGCCTCGCTCGTTCTGCTGTTGACTCTGCTGAGCTCTCTGGGTGCGAGAGTCTTTTCAACAGCCCTATTCGTTTTATGTCACGCGGAATACACACTTAATACTCAAAGTGGCCTACTTTCAGACAACAACGTGGCCTGCTGGCAGCCCAACAAGGCCTTCCTTGGAAGAGTATGGGCCGTAACAAAAGTGAATTCACGTTAACTTACCAAATAATAATAGATTCTGTTTTGTTTGAATTGCATCCTCTTCAGGTGGTATTTAAGTCAGGGTTTTCTTACATTTGGGCTTATTCCATTTTCTGTTGAGAGTCGTGTGAAAATAGTGATAACACTATATGTCTTTATGTTTAAGCATATTATTTTTTATGGACTTTTTGTACAGAACTGCCAGTCACCTCTGTTTACAGTATTTATTCTTAGTTTAGGTAAGGAACAAAAGAGTGGAAGTGATTTTTTCATCTAACTCTTTGTCAAGTGGTGAATAATCGTGCCTCTGAAATACAAAACAAACAAAAACACCATAGAATCTTATCCGACAACGGATCCTGGACCGGAACAAGGAAACCAAACACAAACATTTGTTTGACCTGAAGGCTACGCCGCACAAGGCAGTGCTGTGGGCAGCAAAAGGCCAACTTCAGTAGACGCTCGATTAATAGTCAATAGAAATGATCGATATGATAAAAGCCTGCTTCTCTACCTGACTATAAACCATCGACACGGCCTAAATGCCTATTTATTACAGAGCAGCTCCATTACTGCAACTCAGCTGACGAGACCAGCGCCAGCCTGAGTAGTGTGCGTGTGTGTGTGTGTGTGTGTGTACATATGTATGCATTACAGTAGCAAGCAGATGAATGGATTAGTGTCGGCACAGGAAAGAAGATTACGTAATATGTTTAGACCCAGCGGTAGTTCATAGTTGTGCATGAGAGAAACAGGAGATAATCGCATTGTCTGGGTCATAGATGTGCGTTGTTGTGTGTACTGTCTCTACCGCTGCTCTTCTTCACTCCTCACTACATTTTGATGAAGGGGATTAATAATGCAGGGATAAAATCTAGAGCCACACTCTGGCACTTTGTCTGTCGGTCTCTCTTACAAACAAACATTCCCAGAAATACATGCGCACACACACGCGGACACACACACACACACACACACACACACACGCTTTGCAGTTAACGCTACGTCAGGCAAGTTGTATAACAGCAAATAGTGAGTGGGAAAGCAAAGGTCTGTGGACACTGTGTGAAGAGCAAACTGAATAGATTCAAGCAAACATCCGTCATTCAGATAAAGTTGTCTGCATCATAGCATTAGATATGTTGCATTAACCTTATTATACTCCTGTTGTGATTTACCTTCAGAAATATTCTCAAGATTTAAACTAGGACACATTTAGTTAGCCCGATATTCTCAATTTGATATTTAGTATGCAAACCCTGACATCCTGATAGGACAGTTTGGTCAGAATACATTATAAATGGGAGACATGAAATGATTGCATGATTCAAAAAAATGTTTTGCAGTGCAGCAGAGCTTCACAGATGACTCCTCATCCGCTGCCCACTGAGCTGGAACCGGCTGCTCTTGTGACAAACTATTACGCTTGTCGGGACTTTGCCTCCGCGCCTACCAAAAATATCTCCACCCTGTGCAGCTTGAATAAGTCATGATCTCGGGACGCAAACCCTCAGAAGCGGATTGCGCCGCGTCGAGAGGCTCCCGTGTTCTTCTTAGAGGTTTCATCTCCCTCCATGTTCTTAGTCACTACAGATGTTGCAGAATCTTCATTTCTCACCTTCCACCAGGACCCACTTACAATCCAAGGCCACACTACAACACCAGCTTGCTTCTGTCCTCCCTTCTATCCTCCGTCCATCTACCTATCTGAAAAATACTCCTAATGCAGCCTGAGCTTCATCCTTCCACATGTATAAACCACTGTTCCCTTCTGGATGTCGGCTGTCATCAGCGGCCTCTCGGACCATCTCTTGATTCCAGGTAAACAGAGTGATGAGCGACAGGCAGCCGGCTTGCTGCTGCCGCCACCTTCCGTGAGCAGAGTCTGGTTAGATTTTTTGTTGTTACAAAAATAGAAAAGAGGAAGTGTTGCCCCCTGCTGGTTAACTAACAGCCCAAACAGGGATGCATGCATTCACACACACACAAACACCTTTTCATGCACACACACGCACAAAGAATTCAGCAACTTGCAAACATGTCCAGATTATTCAAACAGAATGTAATTGCACAGCTGGCATCTTTCCCTCTCAGTTGTTTGTGCAGCAACACTGAAGCTGAATCCTCCCGCAAGCACGAAGGATTAAACAAGACAAAAAAATAAAAAATTGCTTCTGATGAGAGAAACAAAGACAAGACCCCTCCTTTCATCCCTACAGCACACAAGGCTAGGTTTATTTGTGTGGACAAATTGCAGTTGTTTGCCTCTGGTGGTGTCTGTTTATGTCTTACTCTAGTAGTGAGTAATTCAGACCACAACGCCCACGCAGGAAGGACTTAAATCCCAGCATCATTGATGACATAATCGAGCTGCTGAATGAAATTGCAGTCGCTGTGGAAGAGGAGCTTTTCCGTAAAATGAGATTATACAACGATATCGCACTGTGGGCCGATGCACATGCAGGACGGCGGCTGTCATTGGTTAGGAGAACAGATGACCCCATACACATAGGCAGGCTATAAATCCAGTGTACCTTGTATCCCCTCCAGAAAGCCTGGATGAGCAGAGCAGCTTGATCCTCACTCAGCAGCAGATACAGAGGGAGGGGAGACCTGGGGCTGAACACAGAAAGAGACAAAACGGGAGCGTCTCAGTTTATCTGTAAAAACAAAATGCAGCACGTATCTGTGGACGAGCACGTTTGTGTAATGGCATAATTGATTAATTAATTCAGTCATCTTTCATCATCCATCACGGCATCCTCGTGACAATGGAACTTTAAACGGCGACAGGCCGATTTGTGTCATTTGGGGACAAACAAGGAATTTGCTGGTAAAAGATGTAGTGTGTCTGACAGACTGGGGAGAAACTCACTGCACGCTGAGATAGTCTCTGACAAAAGGGATGTCATGGAAGTTCACCGGGCCCTGTTCTTGTCTGTGGGGGTTGTGGCTGAGGAAAACATTGTAGGTAATAAATGGAGCATTCACATTATACAGTGCAGAGACAGAGAGAGCGCTTTCTGTGTGTGTGTGTGGGGGGGGGGGCTCTATCTTACTTGTAGAGCCACTCCGTCATAAAGTCACATGGGTTAAAGGCTGTTTTTACCCTCTGCAACAGAAATGAATGTAATGCATCACACATCAGTGTACAGCATCACTTTTACAAGGAGTAGATTTTTGGACCCTGACAATGTTATATCAGGTTATTGGATTACTATTTTTGACTGTTTAACTGCTGACGTTGTTCAAGGTGAAGTAAATTTAAATGAGTTAATTTGCTTCTAATTGAATGAATACAAGTACTTACAAACTGTAACTACTCCCAGCACTTAACGATATACATTTTTACCACATCTATGAAAACACAATCCCATCAAACACACGAATGGCTTTGTTTCAGGTGAGGTCACACAAACAACATGGGGGACCTGTAACTTTATTCGTTATATATCAGAAGAAATTCAGACCTCGAAACAGCCATGTTTCTGGGCTTCTTTCAGCAAAGCCTCAAGTCCAGGCAACAACACCGGAAACACGCTCCTCTCTAGAAAGCGTGGAACAGGACCTGACACAAACACAAAAGACTTGACACGTTATTTTGGCCCCAGGAGGGCAGTTATACCCCTGCAGGGAAAAGTTCAACCATCCTCTTACGTTCTTGTAGTTGTGGAGGCGATGTGGTTTCAGCGGTTGATGGGCGCTTGTGGCTTGTGGAGCGAGGTTTTCCAAAAGCAGAGGAGCAGAGGAGAGCGTCTTCATCCACAAACACCTGCACCAACAAATAGCAATATCAAGACCCCGGGGACAAAGAACTTATCAGACACAGGGACGAGTGAGCTGACCGTGGCTGTGGGGAGTCTGTTGAACACAGCGGAGCGTGTGCTGGCGCTGTACTGGGGGAACTGGGTGCACATTGAGCTGCTTTCAGGCCACACAGCACTGCGCTGCTCAGCTTCATACTCTCCAAAAAAACAAACACGTTACCCATTAAATGATCGTCAACAGATTTTAAATGAAAAAAGTGGGTAGAATGAGATCACCTTACCTTCGCAGCTTTGTTGCCAAAGGGACTTTTTCCCAACGTTTATTTCCGTCATTATTCTAGCGAGTTGCTGCAGCGGTTGTCAGGGACTCGCTCGGTTGTCAAGGAAGTAGTCATACCATTAACTTCCGCTGTAAACACAAGACCGGAAATAGCCGCAGAAATTGCCTTTGGCGGCGGGAGGGAACGATGGAAAACAAAACAAGTGCTGAAATGTTGAAACAAAATACTTTCTAAATCCACTCAACGGTTTCTGCAATACAACAATGGCTCGCCGAAAATATGGCTTATATAAAGTATTTTTGGTTTTACAATGTGGTCTTTTAAGGTGGGATTAAACATGGTACCGTTAATCACAGCTTCAATACTTGCGGGATATTGACAGTTTGTATAATCACATGCAACACATCGTTATAATGATGCTAATTTAACGTTATACAACGGACAAAAACGTACCCTACCGGATCACGCAAAATAAACTGCAGTTCTCCTTCGATTCCGTAGTTCTTTATGTTCTCCGCTAGAGGGAGGCAGAGTACTTAAAATGAGTCAAATTCAGCCTTAATGAAGAAATATACATAATCCGATTTCACATTTGCACATTGCATTGGCCTCAGTTTAAACCGTTTTCCTAAAATTGAGGTGTTTTTACTTGGATTACACAAATGCTAATTCTAATATTACAGTTAACCAACTATTAACTATTAACATTAACTAATTAACCCTGTTGAATGCGTTATGGTTTGAAGGGGCTTTTTCCATGCATAACATTATAAATTGATAGTTTACAGATGAATTTGAAAAGCCCCAAATGTAATTTGCAGTTTCTAAACACATCTATCAGTGCACCTAGACGTTTGGTGGGTCTCGAGAAGACCAACGAATTTTAATATAAAAATATCTCATTCCAACTACTTAAGATGTTATTACATTCCTGATGTGGCAATTTTGCTATAATGCCAGGATATTCTTCCATCCTACATGTTGCCCTATTATTGTTGCACAAAATAAAGGATTACCCAAAAGTATTCGATTGAAATGATTTTAGTGTAGTAAAAGTATTTTCCTCTATGCTAATGCTTGAGTAAAACACAGCTTTTGATGAAGACAGCAGCCGTGATCACGTTATCCAGAGACGTTCTTCAAAATTAAAATCTTTATTGGAAAATATTCCAAAGCCGTTAAGTCATCTCATGACTGAACAAAAATAGCCATTTATCTTTTAAAAAAAAAAGCCCCAAGATGGTTCCAAAATGCACTGACAGCTTGAGACAAAATATACATTGCAGTAATTATTTCTTGCATTTACTATTTGACCTGTTAATAAATTAGATTGTGAACAAAACAATTTTATACATAGATTTTTCTCCATATATGCAAGCAAAAGTAATCACTACTCACCTGCCGTTTCTAAAAACTAATTGTGAAAGCTTGTGACAAACATTTCTCTGACCAGTTGTTGCAGTGCATCGTCCAACATCAACACCCTCCCCCCCAAAAAAAAACATACCAAAAAAAAGCAAAACACCATAATGAATAACAGTAGAAACAATGGTAGCAATACAATACTAATTATGATAATGACAGGGTAACTTTTTTTATAAAGCAACACTGATAAAAGTAGGTATTATAATGGACCAACTATCAACAAAATATACAAATTACATTCCTTCACGGTTTCAGAACAGAGGGCCCATGTAAGGAGGACGTTTATAACTGAGCAAGAGGACAGAGTCCCCTCATAAGAGAAACAGAAAAGAAAACTCTTGTCTACAGGAGTAGTTCTATTATTATTGTTCAACAGCAAGAAGTTGAAAGCTGGTAGTCATTATGTTGCCTTCAACATCATTCTTTAGTAATTTGAGATCCAGGAACAGGAGCCAAAACTAAAGGAGGACCCACTCATGTAAATCCATGATGCATGTAAAAGTTAGTATGGTTTGGGAAGTATCACATGCTAGAATAAATCCTGGAGTCCATCCACATATTATGTCTATTGTACATAGTGAAGAGCTCAGGTCAGTTGAGCAGAGTCACTGTGAAAAGGATTCACATCTAGCCTCCAAACCTTGAAGAAACATTGAGCGTGTCCATAGGCAGCATGTTCTCTTTCAAGAGTTATGGCTGTGTGGACACATGATGCCAAGCCTCGCACGCAGTGAACCTCGCCGCTCCACGATTCACCCACTGTGACTGTGGTCCGGTCCTGCAGCTTGTCCAAACAGCTCAAACAAATCCATTGCAGAGACTTGATAGCAACAAAGAGAGTGACACTCTGGGACGTCGCCAGAGCTCAACGTTGTAGTGGCTTTGATACTGAAAATAATCAACTTACAGGAAATCAAATGATTAAAACCATCATGATTAAAAACGGAACTCAAAAAGATGCAACGTGTAAAGAAATAGCGGAGATGAGTCTGTTTTCCCCCCCATGTCAAATGTCCACCTCCCTGTAGAAGTGGACGGTGCCAAGATGGGGATGGATTTGTCCGCTCAGTGGAGCACGGCGCCCCCAACAGGCTGATTCAGTAATAGAGGCCTTTTGATGAAGAGGGCATTGGGAGTTTTAGCTTCTTCTGTGGTTCTATTCCTCTTCTGAGATCATTTACACTCCCTGTGCAGACTTTCCCGCTTACAAAACAACACAATTCAGTCGAGGCAAATTCCTTTAACGATCCACAACATCACAGTCTTCCCGTCATTCAGACCTGTAGAGTCCGTTTTACAGATGTTGGTCAGAGCTATGTACAGATAGGGGGATATTTGTGAGCGAGTGGTGGTTGGTTCACTGAGGCCGAGGTTCTCCATGCACTCGGAAGCGGTACATGCAGGTGTATTCTGGATGACCCCAGTTAGACAGCACCCGCACCTCGATGATCTGGAAGGCCCGGTCATTCTGCTCCTGAAAGAGCACAGGGTGAATATTTGCAGACAACAAACAGATGTGTGAGAAGGAGCTTCTTCAGTTACCATAACAGGAAAGCTTTGCAGTGACTCCCCGTCTTCCTCGTACGTGTAGTGTCCCAGCAGCTTCCCTTCTTCCTGGTACTCGTCATCTAGACCCTGTACGAAAAAACAAACCGCTGAAATGCGCACGCATCAACCGGGTGCAGTTGTAAGCGCTCTCTTTTGCTGCGTGTCTTACTAGAACAGTGAAGTCGCGCGGGGCGCTGGTGATGTTTCCGGTCGGCGACATGGCCCTGGGGATGTGCTCCATGCAGAAGGATGTAGGCAGGATCCTCAGGGACAAGCGGATCACCAGATAACCCTGAGAGCCTTTGAATGCCCAGCAGTTACCAGGGTACACATCAGGCTGGGGAAAGGAAGCGAGAGGAGAAATGCCTGCATAAGTTCCATTATAGGAGCCAGCACGAGGTTTCCATCTCAAAAGTTTTATTTCACACCAAAGATTCAACAACGACAATAATTTAGTATTCCTATTGTTTATCAACCAAAGAAGAACCACACTTACATACCAAAAAGGCCACAAAAGGTTCCGTTTTATAACATTAGTGTCCAAATAAACATTTAAAAAGCTTTAACAGATTGTAATCATTCCACCTGTTAAGAAGGGCTATTAAAAGACCCAAGTAGTAAGAAAGGCAGTTTCAAAGTTGACTTGGGCTCCTGACTTTTGTTTTGAGACCGAAGTGGAGCATTGGGAACTAGTTCTTTAACTATGTTTACATAATCAGACATGCATCGTTTCTCTCTGGTGGGGCTCACCTGGATGACGACGCGGGGCGACTGGGAGAAGTACCAGAGCGGCAGGCCGAACAGACTCATGAGGGCCGTCTTGGTCTCATATGTCTCAGAGCAGCGAGTGCTGAGGATGCTGCCACCTTAGCAAACAATTTAACCAAATAACCATTAATATGCATAATGAGGATTCTAGAGTTTGAAATGTTGGAAGTTGAGGGTCAATCATCCTGTAAGGTTTCCGTAATCATTTGTTCCTGCCTCAGTGGCATAACAGTAACGCATACACTCCAGGGTGTTTAAACCATCATCTAGTAACGTTGGTAATTAGATATGTTAGAATGTCTCCAATTAATCTCATTGTTGTTGTGATTCATCCCATGTTATAATATATTTCAGGTCAGACTGCAGAAGTTAGTTTGATAATCAAATAATTTCCTGGGGAAACAACAGACATACAATTGGTTGTGCAGATGCTTATGGTGGTCTTAATTAATATGATGTAAAAGCTTAAACAAAAACAGAACCTAGCAATAAACCACATCCGTTAACAAATACCAGGTAAAATGTCTTCAAAGATTTTTGGAAGCCAAGCGCGTGTAGAGTTAGACGCAACGTGTTGGGAAACGGAAATAAGCTCCCCGGCTTAGAAGAAGCCAGGAGGGGCTGTGATTATATGGGTGTGTCTGAACCACTAGAACACCAGGACGCTGTAATGCCCGCGCACGCTGCGAAGCCACTCTCTCATGTAGGTCAACAGAGTGCTCAGTAACACGCCTCACAATGGAGCCTGAGCTTTTGCTGTTAATACCTTGTCGTCCTCTAGCCCGACTAATACCTGTGCAAACATTACATAAGAGAATCACATCAGAGCACAGTGCATCCAGCTGACACAGCCACCCATCACAGTACAGACCGCAGTGGACAGGCACTGATATCGATGAGAGGCTTCTCGCTTACCTCCAGACTCCAGGGCGTAGTCCACCAGGCCTGTTCGATCCTGGGAGTAGAGCCTCAAAGCGTTTTGGACGATCAACTTTACTTGCTTGAATAGAGAAAACATCACACGAGTTCAAAAATGAAATATGTGCCTCAAACACATTGCAAACACACATTTGAACAGAGCTCAGCACAGCGATGCTGCTGTAGTCGTGTATGCTCATTACCTCTTCCGTCAGTCCCTCAGCAGCAGCGGCGTGTTGGACGGTTCCGGTTACAGTCTTAACGATGGTCTGGGCTTGGGACTCGGCCTCACCCAGGGTTTGAGCCCGGTTAAGCTCCAGCTGCTGGGACACGTTTCTCAGGATGCTCAGCTCCATTGAGGACAGGGAAGCGTGCAGGTCAGGTGTGGTCACGTAGCGCTGGGACAGCCAGAGGATCAAAGACTCGGGCACCACTCCCGGCTCACCGCTGCCGAAGAACAGGGCCTGCAACTCCTTACGCACCTGGGAGGAGACCTGGGCGGAGACCTGGGCGGAGATCTTTGAAAAGGATACACAGGAATCTAATGAATACACAGGAATACACAAGTGAATCACAGCAAAACAGGAGTCAATATTTGTGTTACTTACCGTCTCCTGTAGTGTGTCCAGCTGCTCACACTTGCCCTTACATCCCACCACACCCTGCAGGTCCTGTCTGATCCCAGCCAGCTCTAACTCAAGTCTCTGCACCTCCACTAGCAGAGCATCATGGTCCTCCTGCTTCACACCCACACTGAGTGAACGACAGAATGCACATGTGAGCTTTTGTGATTTTGAATCTCAGAAAGCATGAATTGGGCACAATAAAAAAAGGTTTTGTCATTTTTGTACCTGACAGGAACTGTGGGTGCTGCTGAAGTGATCTCTCTTTCTCTTTCTTGCTTCTTGTGTTCATGTTGCTGCTGATGCTGCTGCTTCTGTTGCACCTCCTAAAGCAAATGTCACGTATATGGATTACTGAAAACGTCACAGGGACATTTCCCATAGCACACACTTTCACTTGATATTTGATGCAGCACAGTAGATACCCGGCAGACACAACCAGGTCTGCCTCCATATCCGTCCTTCCCTGTCCGAGCTCGTCATGACATTATTTTGGTCTTTTCAACATTGTCGTCTCTATGGTTGTGGCATGTTTCCCGTAACCTCAAGCTATTTATATAAATAAGAGTTATTTGTGGAGATGCAGCAATCAATTGCCTGCAGATAGGAAACCTGCTGGTTTTGTGTTGATCAGCTGAGACCGGTGACTGCCAGGTTCGTTTTCCATGCAAAAAGGTTGACATTGTTTTTTGGAATGATGGTAAAAAATAAAAATAATAGTGTACAGATTTGCAATCTACTAAAGTTAAAGCTCCTGGAAAGGAAATCAGAATCGGCCACAAAATCAGTGCATCTCTAGTTGGATTACTGCATGTATGTTCCCTGTTAATGTTTAACATTTGTCTACTATTACATTCTGTACTTTATCCTGGATTAGCATCTTGTGCTTTTAATGATTTATCTACTGAGTGCTGCTTCTATTTACAGACCCTATAATAAAACAATAATACCTTTACACAAGACTGGCAAGTGGCTGTTTAGTGTGTAGATGTGTTATTTTAGTTAGAAATGAGTAAATCTGCTGAAAGTACCTCAGTCATGGCAGCCAGAGCATTGAGCTGCAGCTCTAAATCTGCCAGCCGTGTTGCCTGACCTGCTTGCTGCTGTTTCTGCTGCTCTGCACTCTGCAATGAGCACGGATGAAGAGAGAAAGATTGAGTTACACTGACACTAAATAAAAATGCATGTCAACACTTATCTTCATCTCTTTACCTGTGCTCGGTCGGCGTTCTCCAGCTCCAGCTCTCCCCTCAACACCCCGAGTCTCTGCTCCAGCAGGGTCGACACCCACAGTCCCAGGCTTTCCCTGTCGGTCTGAGTGTGGAGCGTCTCCCTCAGGCTGCTGTAGAGACCCAAAACATCCCCGTGCCGCTGCTGCTGCCTCTGGTCGCCCTGCTGGACCTGCTCCCACAGCAGGGTCAGTTGGCGCTCCACACGCTCCAATCTCTCCAAGTCCACACTTGAGACCACCACAGGGGGAAGAGACGGCTGAGGAAGAGATAGTGGGCTTGGTTATAAGAAGAAAAAAAAACATGAATTGGTGACTGCTACGCAACAGCTTGGCATTTCACCGAACACACAATATTTGGATTGATCTCTAAAATACCCACTATCTGTGCACAATTAAGGTTAGGGCAAAATAACTGTGGTTATTGAAACTTATCTAAGGTTTAACATGCTTGAACTGTAATAGGGCCGGGCACTACACAGGTTCCTTACGGTAGGAATTTTTCACACTGTCATACCGGTGCAGAGCCGTAACAATTGTTGTTCCTCCTCGACAGGGAGCAAAATGTATCGTTAGCCACTCATCGCCAATGCACTTGGAGCTACTTGTGGTGTATTGAGATAAAGTCGTGTTTATAACTTCATAAGAACAATTAATAACCCACAACTAATGCTTTTTAACAAGGTGAAACACCACAACACCGGTGAACGGTGAACACTTGTTCAGGGGAAAATACCGCCAGAATCATACAAAATACCGTGATATGAATTATTGGCCGTACCGCCCAGCCCTAAACGGTAACACAAACAATGTATACACACACGCACAGACTCCATCAGTAACTAACAGTTATACAGAGTAATTTGTTGTTTCATCCTGGTATCTTACTGGTGCCTGTGAGACCGGGGAGGCTGGGGTGACCTCCACTGGAGTTTCTGCTGCAGGGACGGAGGCAGGATATGGAGCAGGAACCGGCACCAAGTTAGACAGGAGGGTGAAGGGAGATGCAGGACGCCACTCGGTTAGGTTTATGGCTGGGAGGTAGGCGAGCAGGACGGCGGTGGACGGACCCCACAACCAGAGAGCTGCAAAAAGACAAAGAATGGGAAGGTTAACCCACACTCATCTGCTGGTTGGTCACTCCTACTGCACAAGTGTTGGAACATGTACATACAGATGGTCTACTTAGGAATTAACATTAAAGGACTACAAATCAGGATTCAATTGTGGAGTAGCTCACCAGACAATCAAAAATGTGTTTTGCTGCTGTTCAAGTATTTGAGAGGAATGCTGAAGCCGTTTGGAGTAACTCCAAGCAGCCACTCCACCAGCAGAAAGGCTGACCTGAATTGGATTCTGGAGTTGCAGCACACTCTGGGGATGTGTGCTGGTAAGGACGTCTCCTGCCTCTCTACAGGCTGACCCTTTTCTGTATGCGCTCACCAAATGGTTCAAACCAGCTAATAATGATGAAAAACCGTCTTATAAACTCACCAAGGAGGAGGAAAAGGAGCAAAAGGAGCAGTAGGAGCCTCCAGAGTTTGGGAAGACATCTGAAACACAGCGGTTAGACACATGAGTGACCGGGGTGCGCGCTGTAAATAAAGAAAATGTAAAAAGACAACGACCCGTATGAATCAAAGCGGTCCAAATGCCTAAGAGTGATACAGACGCTGCTCCTTTGTCTCCTATCTCTTTTTAAAAATGGGTTATTGTGCAGATTGTCCATTTTAAACATTTTAGCCGTTGTTCGTCACGATGGGGCAGAGGACACAACATAATGTAAAAGTATAAAGATCATACGTTGAATTATACACACGGTTAATAAAGGGAGAAAGTGCGTTTACCGCGTCAGAAAGAAAACGTTGAGGAGCGACATCAGAGACACCAGCTGGTACCATCCTGTGGCAAGAAACCACACAAGTCCCCTGACTGCCTTCACTGGGCAGATTGAATAAATACAAAAAACACAAAGATCAGGAATTAGAACACAGCGGTCTATGTTAAGAACAAAAGAAGCAGAGAAGACGCATTTTTCTAAGGGGATGAGACCTGAGTAACACCAACCTGGAGCTGCCAAGAGCATCCAGCATAACGAAAGGAGCCTCTGCACCACTCTTCCAACTCCTGATCCCAACGCTTGGCCTGCTTTCGCCACACAGTGACCTGGCTGGAAGAGAAAGTGACCTGGAAGACAACAACACAGGTCAACGATTACTTGCAGCAGGAGTGGTTTAAGACTCCAGAGATGTTATTGACCCATCAGTAATGTAACAGTATATGTAGAGGCGGTCATCAACATGAATGAGGTGCTGGTTAACCTGTGTAAGCTACGGCGCTCCACAGTCCCGCCAACAGGCGTCGACACCTGGAGGAGTGTGTGAGGAGGACGGTGTGTGTCTCTGAATGCTGCTTCCCTTTACAGTCATCGCCTGTGTGCGCCGGGATGATGGATAGCAGACAAACAGAATACACAAAAAATAAAAGGATGTGTAAATGGATGGAATCAAGCAAAAAAAACAAAAACATTCTGCAAATAGTCCAAGCAACACAAATACAAAATAATTAAGCAACATTAAATCATGTTTATGAAGTAAAAAGGAAATGGGGCCACAAAAATACATGTTGCACAATATGCAATGTACTGCATATGATAATAACATAGAAAGCTAAACATACAAATATATATAAGCACAATTTTTCTGTGATCCCAAATTCTGAGCGAGGATGCATTGCTTTGGTAGGGTCTGTTATTTTTCTTCATTATCAATGTTTGATCAATGTTTTTTTTATACTTGTGAAGTGGAGGGAAAGGGTCACTACTTGTAATTTTCTGACGCAAGAAGGTAAGACAAACCCAGGGATAAGGTTTCATTAATGTCAAATTAATATCATTAATATTAAGGTAAAAATTGGTCCACCGAAACAAATTTGGATGATAAAGCTGATTGAAAGAGGAGCATCTGCGGGTCAACAGGCTGCTGAATGGTTAAAGCAGTTCACACGACCTTTGCTCACTGGTTCCATCACGGGTCACGCATATAATTAACTCTGTCAATCAGCGATTCCAAAAAGAAAATACCAAGTAGAGGAGGAAGGCAAAAAATGTGTGTTTGGTTTGCTTACACAGGGAACCATTGAGTTTGAGATGTGATGCATCTTCAGTCCTCAGATCCTTGACATTCATGCTTCCACAGAAACTGGAGTGAGCTGCAAAAATGAAAAACACATTTACTTAAGAACCACATTGCGTGAGAAATAGAGACGGAAAAGAAGAAGAGTCACATGTCACCAATGCTTGATGTCATCACGAAGAAGAGGAGAATGTGTGTGCATGCAAAATGGGGGTACATGTTTACAACTGTTAGAAACAAGAATAAAGAGTTTTTCTTGCAGCCAGGAAAGAAACAAATTAAATCTGCAGTATACTAGAAATAAACATTGGACAAATTGCAGTTGAGTCATCAAATAGTTAGTTGGGGGGTCTCTTTAGCTCAGTGTATTCATGAAAGTGTACATTTGACATACGATTGTTTTGTCCAATTTTTTTTTCTAGTCCAGTTTTTATTTACTTTTCTTTCAGAAACAGAAAGCAACAGTGCGACAGTAAAGGCTGGATTTACTGAGAAAGAAAGAGGTTATAAAGAGATCCCTCAAAGTCAAATTCCACTAAATATTTATCCTATGAGGCTTCTTACTCCTTAAAGAAGGAAGGGAAGAGCTGAGAAAGGAGAGAAATAGTGACAAAGTTTATAATAAAAGAGCAGCAGGAGAGGTCAGGGGCTCTGATCCTTAACCCCTGCCCTTCGTAGTTACGGCTGGTACCTTGTCCTTCATAGCCATTAGCCCTGTAGCCCACCATCCTGTGAAGAGTGGTCTGCTTAAATATCCACAGTTGGGACAGACTGGAGGACAGGGATTGTCTCATTGAGTCCGAAAACGATGCAAGGACACCTGGCGGCACACCGGACCCACACAACCACTGTTAGTCAAAACGCACAGTTGACGCATTGCTATAGTAACAAGGATGCACAAAGAAAGAAATGGTGATAAGAAGTCTGGGAGAAAAACGACATGACGCTATGGAAAGCCTGGTGAGAGGAAAGGCAATAAGGTTACATTAGGCCATACAACTGCAACTCAGGAAAAATCGCCACTGCAAGAGACAGAAGAAAAATATAGAAAACTATATATTATGGGTGAAGAGAAGAACAAACTCTCTTGATTGCGTACCTTTTCCTGGAGGGCTCTTGGCCCGTGAACCCAGCCAGAGCACATTGGTGAAGAGCAGGGTGACTAAGGACACTATGGGGGCCAGGGCTCGCTTGCTGTAGTGCACACACGTGTTAGACACAGACACCAGGACACCTGGAGAGAGACGCCACTACCGATTACATTCTCATCATCGCGACGCACCGACCATTTCACTTTCCAGCTCCAGTAAATTGTCAGAATATGAGGGAAGAACTCATTTTAAATACGACCGTTCACCCGACAACGGTTTCTTACCGGTCTTTTTCCTTTGACTCCTGTCTCTGGAGTATATGCTTGTGAAAGGGGACGAGGTGGAGGAAGAGAAGAGGCCTTCCGAGGAAGCTCCTGCTGCCTTAGATGATAACGATGATGATGAAGACTGTGTAATAGGGGAGTCGGTCTTCTGAGAGTGGAAAGAGCAGTCGTTGCAGATGTATCCATTGACTGAGTCGTGGGATTTTGATGCGCTGGCGCCGCCGTTGAGCTTTGACGACCGGTGGTCGTTGCTGGAGTTACTCCCTGCGAGACAGAGGGAATGTTTGGATCTATTGTTTCTTGCCCATGAAGATCAACGGCTTAATGTTATCTCATGATATACCACAAGCTTGAGTTATTACTTTGTAGATAGAATCAAGAATCACTAATGTTAGGTCACCGAAGGTAGACAGCCCAATGATAACCTGAATGTGTGATACCTGATGTGTGATTCTGGCTCAAGGAATCACTTAGAGAAACTCTCTTGAATAGCCGAGACCCTTTAAATAATGCTAATTAAAACCCAGCATAATTTGCACAATTTACTTGTGTAAAGTTAAATGGTATATCCTGCAAGATGCAATGAAATTAAAACATGCTCAAAAAACGTCTAGATTTTGCCGACGTGTGACAGCTAATTTGTGAGGAAATCCATATTTTCATCCACTGACCCCAGTGTCCATCCACAGTAGTAGAAGTGGTGGTTGTGGTGACGGTGCGTTGTCTCAGGTGGGACTGGTCCAGGGTGGAGGTGAGCAAAGAGCCATCAGACGCTGTGTTGCCTTCATGGATGATGCTGCTGCTGCTGCTGTTGTTGATCGGGGTATTTGCGGCTGAAAAGGAGAGGGTTTTCCTCGGCGTGGCGGCTTGGCTCAAGGGTAAAGACAGTGAGGTGGAACTGGACTGCTGTTTTTTACTGCGCAGCGACCTGGAACAGTAGGACATGAAGAAGAGGTGTGAGTTTCGCTGCATGGAAACCAGTATGGCGGAGGGGTCCGTCCCAAGAGACACACTCGTAGTCTTGAGCACTTAAAGATTACATCCATAATAATGCGTTTCTGTTTTGGGACAGGGTTTTAAAAGCGATCTGATGACTATTTTACACTGCATGCTGGTGCAAGCAGGAAGCAGGTTGCTTGGTTACAGTACAATACTTTGAAGCAATATAGAACTCTCTATTAATAAAACATTGGCTTGCACTGAAATCATTTGTGTGTATTCTCACCGTGTCTCTCTCCTTGTGCTGGTGTAGCTGCTGCTGTGGCTCTGGGAGAAATCAGCCAGGGTCTCATTGCCGTGGTGACCGGCACCCGCCTGCAGACGCAGGCTCCGCCGTGACATCCTCGGCGACTCGTACACGGCAGCGATCTGGTGCTCCTTCTCAAAATCTAACGCCGCTGTGGAGTAGCTGGAGCTGAGAGAGAGGGGAGGGGCGGGAGAGGTGGAGCGGGAAAGTTAGAAAGTCTCCTCGGAGGCAACAGACAGACCTTGAACAACTCCAACCTCAAAACAATACAGGGATATCCTGCCCTCTTCCCAACTTGTATGCCATCTTCAGAGAGGCTTTCATCTAAAAAAATAAAAATAAACAGAATGCAGGAACAGACCGTGCGGGTACAGAGCTGGGATGCGGTCTGTCCCTACAACTGGCAGTGCGCCGAGAAGGAAGTGACTCACTCAAGGAAGGGAGGGAGGGAGGGATAAAAAAAGACAAATAGGCACAGTGGGTTTCCGAAAGTAAAATTGAAGAAGAAGAAGAAAACGCCACAGAAACACCCACAAGTATGCGAGTAGGCTGAACAAGTTGTACTACACTCCCAACAATAGAACGCCAGCAGTTAGAGGAAACGGACCGTGAGCGTTGTAAGTTTTGCGTTTGCCATGCGCCGTGCGGCTGTGACTCACACGGCCACACCCACTTGGGGCGGGAGGCAAGCAGAGTCACGGCCAACGTTTAGACACAGGCACCAGGGAGAGAGTTGCAAAATTCAGCAGAACCATAATGCAAATCAATTCATGTAGTCGCTCTTAGCTGGTGCAAATAAACAAACAAAGCCAAAAACTACGACTAGTCCCTCGTCCTCCATTGTGGTAAAGCAGATACAATTTTAGAGGCAAAATAAACCCTATTTTTTTATATTGATTTGAGTACAGTGATAACTTACAATACTTGTGCGGTACACAAGCTGCCCTCTGTAGACTGTGTACACTCCTCAGCATGTGGCTCAACTAGGTCAGGCAGAAATACTCCACTGACATGCAGAGGAGGGTGGATGGAAAGGAGGGGCGAGCACTTGGCTGAATGACATAGAACAAACTTCCTGTTAGACGCTCAAAGAGGAGGGACCAAGAGGAGGGACCTTCTCTGAATAAACAACAGCTGTTTGGTTTAAGGGTACAAGCACAGAGGTGAGTACGTCAAAACATAGTCGTGCAACAGGATCAACTACGCTGAATATCAACAGTAAGTTACATGTATGTGAACAATACAGTGGAATCTTTCCCTCTGGCGTTTAAGGATTACACCCTTAGAGCCAATTATGAGCTTTCACCTTCACGCCTCCTGCTGCAACTGACTTTTCTCTGAATACCTCACCAGTTAGCCAGCTTCTGTACCTCGAGGAGGATATGTCTGTGTGCGAAACACCAGACCTCCTGACACAGTCTCACACCTACAGAAAGAACATCAAGCAGAGCGAGCATCCCTACATGTACCCAGTAGCCTGATGACGGATGGTTACACTCTGCCAATAATACAGGAACAATAAGCCATTAAGTAGAGACCCAAAGTCACTGTGGCTTCCTGCCGTAAAGAACACGGGACCCTGGAGGACACACTCTCGGTGTAGGTGGACACCAGGTGGGCCGGATCTCCAAAGAACCATCATCTTTCCATCACGTCATCACTGCTCGACCGATTCAAATTTGGCATTCAAATCATGGCAGATAGCAGATTTGCTTTGAGCGCAGGGTTTCAGAAGAAAACTAAATTCCATCCAGTGGGCCACATGACTTGGATGTGGCCCATCCAAGGCGATGTAGCCTACAGTCAAGAGCGGGTGTTAGTTCAACTTTTTCTACCCTGCCAATCGTGGTCACATAGATCTGTATCTACGCAACCACTACAAATCTATCGGCGTGCGTCTCCACGTGGTGCCGGCATTCACACGGTCCTTCAACATAATAAAACAACGAGTGGAAGATCCCAGCCCGTCTCATCAAAAGCTGGAAGCAATGTTCAATTAGTTAGCAAACTCTTTTCAAAACTTCTGGGTATCCGAATTGATCTGTGCTGCTCTCGTCTCTTCCGGGCGGCTCACGCGGCCCACATCACTGGTAAAAATAAAGACGGATGCTGTGCTCTCAGAAATGAGAGGAAAAAGACACAGATAAAGACACAGACTAACAGTGTCGAGAGAAAAAAAAAAACGCATCCTGGAGTCTCTCCTTACATAACACTAAAGCTTTGATACGCTTCCCACACTCGTGGGCACAGCCAGCTTTCTTACAACACAACTACACAGAGCATCAGATTACATGGCATTCTACATATTAGTAGCTTTAGTTGTATGTACTACTACCACATAACATTATGCACAGTGCATGAGCATGGAGACTCAAGGTTGGTGGGGATCAGCGGCCTGATACCAGGCACAATTGTTGACTCATTTACAATCTTCAGTCTGACATTGTCTCCACTCCAATCAGTTTCCATTGACAATGGAGGGTTTGACTTTAGCTGGCCGATCACTCGAGACCAGCGTATCTGCCTGAGTTCTACAGGTGCTGTGTGGCCATAACATCATACTGCAAACAAGCGGGGGAAAAACTCCTGAAACATGTATTAAATCCTATTTGTGCTTAATAATATGTTCTAGTTCCGTTGTCAGATTACTTCAAGATGCACAATAGATCAGATCTTTCAGTGGGCTCGGGACGGGATGATTTATCCAGGTTTAAACGCACCATGAGGAATGTGATTGCATCCTGAAGAGTGTATCTGCATAGGACGGAAGCACCACTACTTCACCGTCTGCCCTTTATCGGGTTTGTTATGGAACAGTCGGGCTCACAGCAGCAGCAAAAACAGGCTTGACAGAATTTATTTTGGATCAAACCACAAAGACACAAAGTTTCTCCTTGACAAAGAAGACATGGTGAGTCTACACCTCCTGTACCATGTTTGTTCACTTCCACCTACCCACCTTCTGTCAGATTTGCATAGTCGATGCTAATAAAAGAAGGATCACACATCACAGAGCACAAAGAATGGACACAATGAGACATCCGGTCCACATGCAAAGGACAATGCATATGATCTTTACCCTCTACGAAGCAGATGTGCTTTGCATTGGAACAGATGACATTCTGGACCTGAATATGTAATCATAACGACTCTGCATATTGTCTTAATATTTGTCAGGGACGATTCATTATTTGGTAAATAAAATGTCTTCCTAAGATCCTGACGTCTCCTTATCGCTTGTTTTGTCAAAAGAATAACTTGATATGAACAAACACTAACAAAATAATAATAAAAAAACATGAAATAGTGTCAACATAAGATCACCTTTCTGCTAACAACAAACCGAGAAACTGATCTTATAATAGGACCTGATCTGGCGCTCTGGGATTAAAGAGACTTACAGAGAGTTCAAATAGTAACACACATGCACCAAAATACCAAACTACAATCAAACAAATACAGACACATTTTTTGTTGTTTATCTCAATTTACAAAAGTCAGAAAGCCTGTAGACTCACACACAAGAAAAAGAAAAAAAAAAGTTTTCACAAGGGCCGTTTGTTTACGAATGACATTTTTGGAGCAAAAACCTCCTCCATTAGTTTGTTAGCCGTTAGTGTCAACTATATTTCTCTGGTGAGACCACTCAAGAGATTCGTGTCGGAGATCAATTAACAGACCAATACGACATTTTATGGCTGGAAATGTTAACAGCCTTTAGTAAAGGAGTCAGACATCAAATATGTGACACTCATAAAACAACACTTACCCAATCTTAGCTACATAAACAAATATCGACAAGTCTTCATGGGTTCGATTACTGCCAGCACCATTTTAGAGACTATGGATGCTGAAATTTGGCTGAAGTAAACAGTATGTTGTCAGCCTTTCCCAACAATTTATTTTAATCTCCTCCCGTCTATTGGGATTATGGTGTGTTTACCAAACTTATTCTGCACTCATTTTCCCCACTTAAATTCATCTGGGGTAAATACCAAATTAGACACAAACGCAGCCCACTTTCCCCCCGCGCTTCCTCAAAGGCTGAGAGAGAACCTTCTCCCCGGAGGCGGCGAGGCTTATATTTACCAGAGACCGGGAGTCTGTGTCTATCGAGCAAAGAGCCGTCACATTTCCATCCAACTGTCTCTGGGTGGGTAGAATTTGGCAGCGTGATTAGGATTGTTCCAGCCCACCCTCATGTTCCCTCCCACGGAAACCACTTTGCCTCCGCCCACTCCCTCCCTCCCTCTTCCCCCCCCCCCCCCATGGTGTCCTTCGCTCGCCATGTTTCAGCACTATAGTGTGCGGTTTCATGTTGCTGTGGTTGTCAAGGAGACCACTTCAAACAGCTGCCTGGCTCAAGAGAGGCCGATCAGTAGCAGAGGCTGGACACGTTAACACGTGTCAAACTTTCGCCTTTCAGAATTTGTCATGGAGCAGTTCATTAAACTAGTGACGGTTTGAAATGTTAAAGAAATGTCCGTGGAGTCCTGAGTTTGGCCAAAATTAGCGACAATGGCACAGTCCGGCTCCAGCTGCTGTTATTTACTTGCCGTTAGACGAGTGAATGCATGAACTGAAATGACACTCCGAACAGATGTCACAACAACTGTGCTCGTCCCACTGGCACCTCGGACCCTCGTGTTCTAGAGCCGGATACAGCAAAGAGAAAGCTCCAACAACGGGATTTCACCTGCTCTCTCAGGTGTATGCAAACTGCTTTGAAAAGTAACACTTTCATTAACAGTCTTAATAGAAAAGGCATTTTTAACCAGATTTTAAAGCAAACATATTCTGTTTGCACTTCAACTGTTTTCGGGGGAGGAGAACTTGAGACAGTTGGTTCTCTCTCATATAATGTTTTACAGTTTTACAGCACAGCGATAGACTGCGGCTCCTCCCAGACGACCACATGCACAATCAGACTATCAGTGCTCCTGCTAACCGATGTCAAGATTCAGCTGCCACTTGTGGGGGGAAAAGAACAGGCCGATCCCTCTGACCCACTTCCACCGTCATAAAATATGAATGATGTGTTTGAGTGCGCACGCACGCACACACACACACGCGCACACGCACACACACACACACACAGTGTGTCTGTCCGTCAACCTAGAGTTTAAACATCTAGATGCTGAATGACAGAATGTAACCAGAAACCATTGTACCACTTTCTATCTGGGATGCAAATTAGAAAGATCCATTGACGGAGTAACCTTCAGAATCGATATGTTCTCCCTGTGGTCCTCAGAGGCCAAACCATCTTCAAATCTTCTATAGGACGCAGATAATGATCAAACAACAGGATTGTAATTTCTGTAATTGAAAACACTAAAGCCCTCCAGTAAGGAGGAGAGTGAGAGCAATTGTGAGAAAGTGAGGAGAGAAGCCTCCCAATTTACTACTAAAATGCCCTTTGGGTTATAAGTCTATTCCTCACTGTATTTACAATGTCAGTTAAATGAACGTGTTTGTTGGTCCGAGTTGTAACAGTCCCTGGCATGAAAGCGGATACGTGACTGGGTGGTCGCCTCTCACTGACCCGGGCCATTCAATGGCACAAACCGTGTCACTGTCCTTTTGAGTTTTGGCAACAGATGGGCCAACGGGTTCGGTCACCTGACTCTGTCAGTTTCTGAGGGCCACAGAAGCACACAGACGCTAACGTCTAAACAGACTCTAAAGGGTTGATATTTCTGAATTTTGTAAGAAAAATAAGAAAAAAAAGGCAAATCTAGCATCTCCTGTCCAACTGTGCTGCTATTTACTTAGAGGTTGAGATAAAGACTTCTGTTGATTTACATTTCCTTGAGTTTGTTTCTCGATAGCAGAGAATTGTCAGGCGCTCGGCTGCAGCACACAGGCTGTTCAAAAGCACAGATCTATCAGCAGGTCAAGAAGCATAAACTATTAGTCTAATCCTGGGATCAGGGCCACGTTAGTACTGTGTGGTTCAGTAATAGCTTCTCGCGTTCAAAAGGAACATGATTAGCTTATTTCAGCTTTTCAGTCAACCTTGCCGGTTCCAGCCGGGCGGCCAACAAGCTTTTGAACATCCACATGGCTTCGCCTCTGTCCAGAGTCTGACTCACTACACTACTTTCACATAGCTGGTATGTGCTTAGTGTGCCAGAAAAGCTGACCTGAAATCACGAGGATGTCATTTAGGGTTTCTTTTGGCAATTATGTCATTGTATAACATACCAGCTATTAAACGTATTGACAGGCAAAGGCACGGAATGCTACTAAAACAAAAATACTATTGACAATATTATTATTACACCTTAAAAGAGACTGAGGTCTGAATTTCTTTTGCTGGGCAGGAAACTTTGCTGTGCAAAGCACACCTGGAAATCTGATGGGGTCGTACCCTCGTTTTAAATCACGTGAGACCTCCACTCCCAAAAGTCGTGCCATAACTCTTCAGAAAGAGAGTTAAGTATGGGGAAAGGTTATATTTTATTACTCGCCTTACACACCCTTTCTATGTTGTGGCAAGGCAACTGCATTCCTCCACGTGCACAGACCGAGCACACCCACGGTACGAGCTATGACAGGGAGCCCAAGAAACAATGCATGAACCGAGTGCACAAAACTTGACTTTCTCAAGAGCTGAAATTGGCACCTTAAATCTACATTAAAAGTAAAAAGAAACATAAGTGCATGCTATGTTTGCACCCAGTACAACATCCTCAAATTCCCACTAAGCAAAAACACACACCGACTGACTCATGAGACTGAGTCATCAAAACCACAGGATTTGTTTGAGAGAAAAAAATGAAAAAAAAGAAATCAAGGCGCTGACTTCCAAAACCAAGTTTTAAGGTGGACGGAGCTCAGTAGCAATACATTTAGAGACAAATGTATGGAATACAGCGGCTGGTTTAAATTCAGAGTTTGTTCTACCTGGATTCCCAAATGATATTCAGGGTGGAGTTGAAATGCCAACGGCCGGACGGTTTGAGGCGGCGCTGAAGTCTCACCTGAGGGAGTAGGTGTAGCCGGTGTTTTCGGGAGCACACTGTGGCGGCGTGTATGTGTGCAGTTGGGAAAAATCCATGGTCATTCTTCTTTGTTTAAGCTGCAAGAATCAGGATGCAAGGGACAGCACTCTTTAAGCCAAATCAGACACGGCCGAGGGGGATAACAACAAGCACAAACAAACCGACACAGACACACACACCACACACTCACTGGAACGAATGCACTGACTCGTTCAGCCGGTTTCTTGAATAAAATGCAGCTACGCTGAAGAGCTCCAAATCTGCCACTGTGTCTAAACACACGCACACGTTAAATACATTACAGCACTGGCAAATCCCCTGCCTCTTCCCAAATCAATTCTAGCGCTGTTCCCTGGGTTCCTCTCCCAACTATCGCAACCACTCCGCTACCGCTGCGCTGTGCAACCGCGTCAGAAAGCCCCTAATGAGGGCTGCTGGACATTCCTTTTCCTCAGGAGCACAACAACAACGCTACTGTGGGTCGAACAGTGGACGGGCATTGGCAGACCTCTTCCCGCATGTTGGCTCTGGCCGGCTGTCGATGACGAAGCCGCAATGAATGACTCGTCTCTTCTCCTCCGGACGGCACCCGACAGAAAAGGCTGAGGACTCCTCACCGGGACAGATACTTCCACGGCGACTGCTCGGCTGAGCTCCACGCGCAGAATGAGCGGTATTATGAAACCAAGTGAAACGGCACGGGGTGGGGCTGGGTTTTAGGCAACGGGCGGGAAACAACTGCTCTGAGGGCTTCTCATAGAGATACTGGCATTACGGAAAAAAGCCACGCAAATACCGTTTCCATAATGCTGCCAGTTTATTGGGGCCCCTTGTTAAAACTAATGCAGCACAATATAACAGGGCTGCAATAACGTTGTTACAAAGGTAGGATTTAATGAAGGACTGTTGTATTAGACTAGATTAGTAATTTAAGTTGTACCTAAACTGACAATAAACTGGATATCATCTGCCAAAACTATAGCATATCCAGGGAAAACTTAGATGACTTAACAATACAAGATGTTTTAACCCTTGCTCTATCCAACATACTTATTATGATAACGGTTTGGCCTTATTGATTCAGCATTTCTGATAATAACAAACTGGGTCGCTGCAAACAAGTGACCAAAATGTACAAATATCCTGAGCGAGCGGGTAACATCTGATAATGCAGAAACAAGGCTACAGATAAAACAGATGGCTTTTCCATAAAACCCTCCTCCAAATTCTCAACCCGTAATCTTAATCATGTTTCAAATCTGCATCCAAGTCGGATAAACAGAAACAAATACCCAAAAGCCAAAGGGACTGCTTTAATTCAGCGAGGATTAGTTTTATTTTGACTCTGGTGCAATGAATCACGTTGCCAGCGCTTAATGTGGGCCCTCCAAAATTAGCAGACAGCAGACAGCTCCTACAGAACCGAACACAAGGGACAAGGACGGTGCCAGACTGGTGTTATTAATGAAAAAGCAATATTCGTTTTTATTCTTAGCATGTGACTAAATCCTCACAGAAATGTGCAATTTACCAGTTGGGCTGATAACAACATCTGCAGACAGGTTCAGCAATAACAGTGCATGCATTCACCCAACACACACACACAAACAGTGCTACGCACGGACACCTGTCCCACAGCTCTGCACGTCCTCCTCCCGCGTCCGTTTTTGCGCCTTTACGTAAACTACGAGTGGCGTGAGAAGTCCAGCTTGTGTCAAAGAAAAAGTGTTTCAGACGGGCGACGTTTGAAAGCAGAACCGTGGGATTATTAATAAGGCCAAATGGCGTAGAAGCCCCGTTACATTACTCGCATTGCCCCGCTGCTAAATTTAGACGCCATGTATTTGGGCAACGCGACATCACCGCCCTCCAGACTACTGCCCCGAGGGATCTATTTACTGTTATTAGTCAAACGGCGAACTCTTAAGGACATCCTCGAGACATAAGTTACTTATTGTCTG
Source organism: Gasterosteus aculeatus (assembly GCF_964276395.1). Lineage (NCBI taxonomy): Eukaryota > Metazoa > Chordata > Actinopteri > Perciformes > Gasterosteidae > Gasterosteus > Gasterosteus aculeatus. The sequence goes on along the minus strand of NC_135699.1, from coordinate 11,931,177 downwards.
CTAACGTCTCATGCGCGTACCGATCACACAACAACAACAACAAGGCCGGAGACCGCGTTAGTTGTGGGTAAAAGGAGCTCAGGACAACGTCAATGTGGCTGAGACGAAATGGGACTCATTCGCGGCACAGAATGGCAGCGGGATTAACGCATGGGATGATGTAGACGCACGTCAACTTGCCCGCGTGGTTAATCCATGTATGTTATCGTTCTTTTAGAAGAGCGCGATGCCAAAGAGGAGGAAAAGATCCGCGCATTTACAATCGCGGAAGATGCGCAAACTCCCGGCAGCATCCCGAGGGCCGCGACGCGGGAGACGCTCTGCTGCCGCCGATCCGAGAAATGGGTATTTCTCTGGGATAAAAACAAAAACACACACTAAAAAAAAAAACTTTGCTAGCGACGTGAGAGTGTTATGCTAGTGCACCACAAGCAGATTTCCAAAATGGCTTCCCGGCCGTAACAAAGCCGGACGGATCGCTGATCCTCCCACTCGCGGGCTCTCCGCTGCCGGCCAGCGCGCACACTGGGAATCTATTGGAGGAGGAGGAGAGCAGCGCGCTGCAGCTGGAGCCCCGAGAGGCATCGCACCCCTGGAGGAGTTTCCAGGCTTAAAGAGGAGGCCGTTGTATCGCTTCTGACACCCGAAACAAGCGCAGAAGATATTCTCCTTTGTTATGTACTGGCAGTAGTTCAATTAGCCTACCAGCCATTGTTGTATGACTGTTATTGTCATAATGTAGTATTTGACAGTGCCTACAACTATACAGTTCCACCTATGAAACTAGAACCTCAATTTGCCTTTAAGGCCACAGATGAGTTTCAATAAACTCCCCCCTAGTTCCCAAACCACTAAGAATATGGCATACAAGCATACTTAATGGTGGGATTTGATCAAGAGACAGTCAACTAATGCACAATACGTTATAACAATACTCTCTCTACAATGACAACTGTATTTAAATCTTAAAATTAGTATATATTGTGTTATATTGCTTAAATTACGAGACGAGAAAGTGTTGACCTGAAGATTTCTTTGGGTTGAGGCATGATTAGTAAAGGGTGCATTATTAAAAACAAATAATTCAATAAGAAGCTGAATTAGTTTAGCTGGTGAAAGCCTGAAACATTTGCAAAAGAGAATATTTTCCATGAAAATGTTAAGTGTGAATCAAAAGACAAAGCCTTACCAATAACCACACAGCGATTTCCGTTGTCCCTGATTAGAACTCAGGTAGGAGTTGTTGTTTTATATGCATTAAGTCATCAAGTAATCTTAATAAAAAGCTTAAAAAACACACAGTTCTTCAAATCTCCAAATGATCTTGCTGCAGGCAACAGTAACTATAATAAAAAATGTCAGGCCCTTGAATGCTCTGCAATTGAACAGTAGTGTTGATTTTTGGACTGAATATAATTTCAGTGAAATTTAGCTGGTAGGTGTACTTTTAATCTCTCCAGTCAAAGCAGACCATTTTCCGCGGAGCGCCATCTGCTGGACAGCAGTATGTACATCGTGATGGACTTTGACCAGCTCTTGTTAGTTATCTGCCAAAGGGTAAACAACAGGGTGGTTCTACTGCCTATGGTCACTTTTTGCAGTATACTTTTATGGCTATAAGGAGATGGATGAGCCAGAAGGGCAAAGTACAATCGGCATTGTTATGTCAAAGTAGTGTTGTACTGTTGCATACATGGGCAGCAATACAGATAAAAAGGATGAGATTTGAGGCCTAGTTAAATGAACGGCTTTGACACAGATCCAAGCTTCATGGGGAAATGTTTTCATGAACAATTTCACAAGACAACAAGGTTAACATAACTGTTCGGTCATAAGTTTTAAATAAAGCATTCGTCTGAATAATGGCCCGTAACTGCAGCTGTAACATGTAACATAACTAAGTTATGCCAAGACAAATTCCTTGTATGTTTGACATATTTTGGCTATTAAATGTTTCCTGATTCCTGATTCCTGATTATGTTGTTATGTAAGTATGAAGTTGCAAACAAAAGTAACGTTAAAGGCAAAACGTACCTAAAACTCAGTGAGTAAATGTAGGTACTTTCAAACTATGATAATATCCCCCTTTCTTCCAGCCATGACTTGACTGGAGAAGCCTCGGAGCGGGGAATCCTCTTTTCTTTAACAAACAAAAGCAGTTTAGTTCAAAAGGAGAGATAGACGTATAATATGCCAGAAGCTCATATTACTGCCGCGGAGGAGTACTTGAACGCAGCACATTGCCTCGTATGGAATCGCTGCAAACGTGATTAACCTCAAGACAATTCAGCAAGCCTTACCATTATTTCATAGTGAAAAACGTTTAAGGAGTCCGAGTCCGTACACAAACCGTCCAGTGACCAATACATTAGCCCAACTTAACCCCCTGCGACAGAATCGCTTCTAGGGTCACGCAAAACCAAAGGCGAGTCAGTTTCTGGCTTCTACGTGTGGCTCTTTTGTTTACAGTTAATAGGCTGCAGACACAAACAATACGAAGATATATCTTTATCGATTGTTTTTTTAGGGGGGGGGGGTTACAACACGGAGTCCCCCCCCCCCCCCCCCAAAAAAAAACAGAGCACGAGAGACAAAAAAGGTAGAGGGTACTATCTGCTAATCTGGGACTGAAGCTAACGTTAGGTTGTAACGTTAGCGTCCCCTGACAGTTCGGGATAGCACGTGGGGTGATAATTGACATAATTGTCAATAAAGAAGTTTGACTACTCACGTAGACCCTGGCGACTGTCAAATGTGTTTATGCTGAAGTTATTACAAAGGTGACATCCGGCGAGCCAGAGCTCCTCGAGTAGTTGCACACTTGCTCCCCTGAAATGAGGACCTCATTCCAACGTTCGCTTTTCCCGCACACGGTCATATTTTCCGTTGCGACGCAACGTCACACGAGAAAATCCTTACATGGTAGAAATGACCATATAAGGGATGTGACGTCAAACGACCTCCCAATGATGGACACTGACTTTCAAAATAAAACAGCACTGCTTAGTGTTGTTAGTTTTTAGTGGGGTTTTTTAATGAATTCATTTAAAAACTAAAGACGACTACAGCTACTATTGCCATAAAAAATTAAGATAGCCATCCACTACCCACTATCGTTTTTATAATGAATACGGAAGAAGAAGAAGAAGAAGAAGAAGAAGAAGAAGAAGAAGAAGAAGAAGAAGAAGAAGAAGAAGAAGAAGAAGAAGAAGAAGAAGAAGAAGAAGAAGAAGAAGAAGAAGAAGAATCTAAATATATTTTAACTTGTTTCTAATTGGAAGCTTAGCAGAGAACATGTTTTAGGAACATATTAACCAAGATATGAATAATATTTATTCACACTACTGAATAAACTAATATCTTGACTTCATTGAAATTCAGCTCATTAGGTGCACATAGTAGCGACATATCTCAATGCTGGAACACTCCAATCAATTATCAGTACTCTGTTTACTAATATTTTTGTAGTAAAATATCTAAAATAAAATCAGATGTTGCTATGAATATTTGCCTTTAACCCTTTTCCCTGATCCTATTTCTAAAGATATAATGTGTATTTTGAGTGCACAGTAAGACCCCAGTGCAGGAATGTCTATGAGCAGCCAGAGAAAACCTGAAAAACTGGTACCCAGTCATCTGTGGAATGATGGTGATTTGACATAACTTAGTCTAAAGCTAAAAGGACTTCAGTTGATTCTAAAGTCTGAAGTTGTTTTAGATCATTTAAGTTACTTTTTCAGTTTAGGCACATGGCATTTGGTTGAGAACAAACACTGGACTGTCAGACATTTCTTTACATTTCCTTGTTTATATGTCAGTGATGAACTGCTTAACACTCTTATTGTTTAGCGAATATCCTTCCATCAGATACTCATCCTTTATCTTTGCTTTTAATTATTACAATTATTTGATGTTTGGTAATCACAATTTATTGCCTTTAAACAGGCACAAAAAGTACCAAGTGAAGACACTGAAAAGCTGCCAGCTTCTAAATCCACGTCGGTCAGTGGCTACACCCTGATCACCGACTCTCCTGGACTTCCTAGAGACCCTGGACTTCAGACAAATCAACAGCCATGCTCTGAGATTCCCATCCTTAATGGCGGCGAAGGAAGTGATGACGGAGAGGGAAGAGAAAAGTGAGGAGGAAGAGTAGGAAGACGAGGAGGATATTAGTTTGGACAGTCTTCTTAAGAGATCAAGGGAGTATGTGAAGAGAGAGCAGAGAACATGTTTTAGGAACATATTAACCAATATATGAATAATATTGATTCACAGTACTGAAGAAAATAAACTAATATCATGACTTCATTGAAATTCAGCTCATTAGGTGCACATAGTAGCGACATATCTCAATGCTAGAACACTCCAATCAATTATCAGTACTCTGTTTACTAATATTTTTGTATTAAAATTTCTCAAAATAATTCAGATGTTGCTTTGAATATTTGCCTTTAACCCTTTTCCCTGATCCTATAGCTAAAGATATAATGTGTATTTTGAATGCACAGTACTGTCAGACCCCAGTGCAGGAATGTCTATGAGCAGCTGGAGAAAACCTGAAAAACTGGAACCCAGTCATCTGTGGAATGATGGTGATTTGACATGACTCCTTCAACATTGTGTTAAAGTGAACATGAGAGCGCAGATGTATGCTGTTCTTTCCTAGCTTGTTGGTTGTGTATTTGGTCTACAGTGACATATGATGAAAATCCTAATTAGTCTAATGCTTATATGATACCTTCTTCCTCTGTAGCCTGATAATGTGGACCGCAGTAAGTAAATAGAACACTTAAATTCTGCTGGTTTCCTCACTTTTTTGTCTTGGTTTCTTCAGGAATACGTAATCTTGAGACGCAATATCAGATAGTACAATGTGAAACTGCACTCTCAATTATCAGTATTTCGTCTTAAACTGTAAGCATTCCAAAATTGATTCCAAATATCATTACCAGACATAAAATTGCTAATTTAAATTGTCTTATTATTATACTGTACACCATTTATAGTGTAATATGGGTAGTCAACGGAATCTGTGGTTTTAAGCCTGAGATGAGCAATTAAACAATATGTGAAACGAAGTGATTTTAGATCTGAATAACGACGTAATTGTTCGACAAAGGCCTCGTTCCATATCTCTAACAGTCCTCTTGCTGCCCCTTACTTTCCTCTTTCTCGACATATGTGAACAAGACTAATTCATTAAACGTTTTTAACCATTCAATTGTTGTCGCGTGGGTAAAAGTGTTAACATTGGAAGGAAATTAGTGAAAACAGTACTATGAACAGGTCGCGTTGAGCGTGTTGGAACGCAGCCCACAGCGCTGTTGCTAGGAGGCGCTGTTGGAAGCCCGGAAGAGTTGGAATTGATGATGATGGTCAACCCGAGATTGAAGGAGAAACACAGGGTTCGTGTTGTAGCCGCTCTTTGATGTTTCCCTGCGGCATACATTTGTGTCCTACCCTCCAGCCTTCGGGAGAAAGAAAAGGAAACAACCCTCTCCCGCACTCTTTTTTGAAGGTAAGAATCGAGCAATAATCACGGGTTTATAACCTCATCAACCGTCACCCTGCCGGGGCACATCTGGACTAAAACATCTCTGTGGTTTCAAAACACGCCGTGAGTTCGAGCATCGCTTGGATGAAATATTAGAAGCATAGGGTAGCAAGCGTGCTCCGTGATAGCAGGACAGCGTTACCCAAAGGCACCCGTTCCCACCTCCACCGCCCGGTCACCAGGCTGTGATGAATCGGTAGCGACTGTAACCCGGCCAACGGAGACCACCAGGTTACCCACCAGCATCGCAAGGACTCCGGGTCGAATTCAAACCTCGCCGAGGGAGTGATCTTTTTTTAGAGATGGAGTGGAGTAAACGACACTGATCGCAAAGCAGCTTCCATTGAAATTGGGTGGTCATCCATACAGATGTGCGCCAACACCCAGTGTGCACCAACTTGCATGTGATGGTCCGTGCCATCCATTTGCTGACGTGCAGTAATGGACACTGTATTGATAAGACACATGATTCCAGATGCATTTCAGAAGGACACGGAAACGGAAACGGCTCTCTAACGAGGTCTGATAGGAAGGAATGACAGGAATGTGATGAGTGTGATAAAAACGTTTAGCACAGACAGAACCGCTTTTGTTGTGCAGCTATTTGCCCTGCTCTTCCATACATGACAGATTATTTGCTCACCCAGTGCATCGTGACCTCACTTGTCCACTGACTAACACTCTTTATTTAATCAGCTGGGTGACGAGGCTACATGGTGTCTGTCTCCTAGTGTGGATGCGTGGGTGTCCAGAGATGGAAGGCTATGAGGAGTTCTGTCTGCGGAGTTTGGCTGTACTGCAGGAGGAAGGGCTTTTCAAGAAGACAACAAGTGACCCGTTGTGGTCCCTGACGGCTCTCTCTACGATTTGCTTTCATGGGAAACCGGTGCTGTCGCCACTGGTGAGGAGGAAATAAACATAGATATGGGAAATTATATGGGAACAAAAACATAAATGTTATTGATCTTCTGCTTTCTAATGATGTGTTGTTTGGTTGGTTTCTTTCGAAAATCCGTATTTCCGTCACAATCCGGGTGTATTTTTTTCCTATACTGCACAGTAACATAAAACATAGAGTATTTAGAAGGACGTTATGATACATATTTCATCCATAAACCTCAGATGTATATGCACAGTGACATTTAGGGTGAAACCCATTCATTTCTTAGACCTACATAATGTATCTAAAGCATTGGGGGGCTGGGTCGTTTCTATTAGATCAGCAGTTAGCAGCGGAAAGAGAGTGGACATAATTTATTATCAGGAACATCAAGACTATTTGATAATCAGGAGAATCAATCCAATTGTTCTCAGGAATAGCCACATGATAACAAGTGTAATGTGACACAAACGAGACACAAACATTAGCTGCCAGTGGAAGAAAAGTAATCGTATTATAGGCAATAACTGAAAATAGATCAGAAATTAACCGAATGAAATATTTTTTGTGTATTGAAAATAATAACAAGTTCTTGAATCATCTTTCCTCATGATGTAATGTGTATTTTCTTTTCCCCAGTTGAGTGCAGAGCAGCGTAGTGAGATGCGTGACCACAGACAGAAGGCGGTCCAGCTGGAGGTGGACAGGCAGAACATGCAGAAGAAAATCCTTATGGCCCGAGTTCAGGGTATCCTGGATCAAGCTCAGGTCAGTAGCACGGTGTGGTCCTGGGTAACAACATGTGGTCACTGTCAGGATTTAATGGAAAAAGGACGATATAGCAAAATCCATATAGCACATCCAAATGCTCACAAGATTCATACAACATAGATTTGCCACTGTCTGCTCAGGAAATAAAACATCACGCCTCTTTATTTAGTTTCACAATATCCCTTTATCTAAATTTCTTAGATATGAATATAAGGACTGTGTGTCAGTCCCAGGATGTAGCACAAAAACTAAATTACAGTATGTCCCAGAATCTCTAGCGTCATTTGCAGACTTAGATACAGGTTGTCTGATTCAACACTGTCTCTGACAGGCTGTGCTATTTTTACTGTCTTTGTGATGTGTTTGTACCACGCCCAAAGGATGTGTATTTTCAACAATAACATTCCAGACTGGGCAATTTATTAAGATGTCTGGATTAATATCAAGCCTAACGTTAAAAGTACTTCAGTTGATTCTAAAGTCTGAAGTTGTTTTAGATCATTTAAGTTACTTTTTCAGTTTAGGCACATGGCATTTGGTTGAGAACAAACACTGGACTATCCGATATTTCTTAACATTTCATTGTCTATATGTCTGTAATAAACTGCTTTACGCTATTGTTGTTTGGCGAATATCCTTCCATCAGATACTCATCCTTTATCTTTGCTTTTAATTATTAAAATTATTTGATGTTTGGTAATCACAATTTATTGCCTCTAAACAGGCACAAAAAGTACCAAGTGAAGACGCTGAAAAGCTGCCAGCTTCTAAATCCACAGCGGTCAGTGGCTACACCTTGATCACAGACTCTCCTGGACTTCCTAGAGACCCTGGACTTCAGACAAATCAACAGCCATGCTCTGAGATTCCCATCCTTAATGGCTACATGGCGGTGAAGGAAGTGATGACGGAGAGGGTAGAGAAAAGTGAGGAGGAAGACGAGGAAGAAGAGGAGGATATTAGTTTGGACAGTCTTCTTAAGAGATCAAGGGAGTATGTGAAGAGAGAGCAGACTCAGCAGGAGTCAAATGTTGTCCACACAGTCAGCAGGACTCCCCTGCCAGAGACCATCTCTGACAAGGAGAAGAAGAGCTGCAGTCCAATGAGGGACGCAGGTTTTCAGTTTGGATTCAGTCTGCACCATAGCCCCATTGGCCAACCTCAGACCCAAATCCAGTATAAGACATTCTGTGACCCCAGTCCCCAACAGTCCTGCTGCCTCTCGCCTCCTCTACCCGGCAGGTATGCTCGTCTCCCCAGCCCACAGTCCAGCACTAGCCCCCGTGCACAAAAACGTAAACCACGGCCAGTTTCTACAGGAAACATCCATATTTCCTTCCCCATCGGCCCAGCAGACCTTATCCCTCCAAGTCCTGTAAGATCAGGGGTAGTTGCTGGCATGGCAGATTGGGGAGAAGTCCCAAGTCCCAGCGGCTCATTGGGGAGTGAACGTGATGCTGTTAGCAGTGGCAATCGCCGATCCAGCCATTGTGGTACCAGTCCATCGCAGGAGCCCTTTAGACCCATTAGTGCCGCAGTGTTCGGCACAAAGGGACAGCTTGACCATCTGGCGGCAGGATTTCGCCGGCGCTGCCACACTTTGGACGGCCAACTGCATAACCACCACTCTGGAGTTGAGCACGTAGACCGCAGCCAGGAAAGGGTTCCTCGTTTCATGGCAGGAGTTACGTGTATGGCTCCAAGTTGGCGCACATGTGGAGCCTCCTTCAACAAGTCGTGTAAAGTAGAGAACCCCTCCCCATCTCCGCCCTGCACGGCTTCTGACTTGGCTCAGGCCACACTCAGAATGGAGGCTGATGACCCTCAAGAGACAAACAATGGAAGGCTCACACCAACTGTCCTCAGAAATGCAGCTGAAGCACAAGCCAACAAGACGGGTGAGTCCCTCCCGAACAATTTACTGAACCCCACATAGTGGAAATGTGGAATGTGTACTCATCATAGTTTCTTTCACACCTTCAAGGTAAGAGTAAAAAAATTAAGTATTTTTTCGTGCAAATAAACAGAGGAGACCCAGAGGCGAGCACTGGCTCTGGAGGACATGCAAAGGTGTCTGGAGGAGGAGCATTCCTTGCAGATGTGTCTCCTCCTGGCTGAGCAGGAGAAAGAGCAACAGCACCTCTGTCTGGTCAGCGCATGGACACGCATTCTTTATAGTTGCAACGTTAAAATGTGAACTCTTTGGTTAAGGTAACAGCCCTGACGTGTTTGTCTCCTCCATACACATGTGTCCAGGAGCTCGAGGAGTCGGATAGAAGACTGAAGGAGCACGGGTGTATGCGGCCTTTGTGTAAGGGTGCTTGTGGGTCAAATTTGATGTCTGTGAGGGACAGCCCTTCCTGCCCAGGACTAAACCTTGCTCACACACCATCTGAGTCATCACTTGGACACAGTACAGGTACCACTTAACCATGCTCACCTAATACTGTGTTGTTGTCTGTGAAACCGTGTTCAGAAAAGACAATAATAGTATTGTGGTGTATTAACTCTGAGTATTACTTCTATTCGGACAACACTTCCGTCCCCATTTGTACAAGACCAACTGGAGAAAGAGCTTAATGTGAATTCAGCGTGTATATGGAGGCTCAAAAAATTACATTTAGATTATGTTTATATCTCCAGGTTTTCCCAGTCCCGTGAGTTCCAGTGTGTCCTCGCCTTCGTTCCAGCCTCCCGTTTATCTGTGGAGTCCAACATGGGCAGGTAGCAAACCTCGAGCGAGGCTCAGTCTGGTAGGTGTGCACAAGTAGACAAGAGGGTGTGTGTTATTGCATGTTACACATGTTGGGATCTGGCTTGGTTATCAGAAAGTATATTATAACTATTGACATTAATACAACTATTAATATCAATAGAATGTAGATTGAGATTTGAAGTCTCAAAGTTGGTGTTCACTCAAGATGTCAATATTTTATGTTCTATTCAATATTGACAGTGAACTATGAACGTTTGATTCAGTGCTCTCTCTCCTTTAACAAAGTCCCAACTCAGTCCCCTCAACTTGTGTCTTCTTGTTGTCCAGGTTCTGACAGCAGAGCAGCAGAGAGCCTTCTGTCGGATTGGAGCCGTCATTCGTGGCTTCCTCACTCGCAGACTGCTCAAAACGGAGAAGGTCAAACACCTGCGACAGACCATCATGGTGAGATTTCACAACCGACGTGCACTACCATTTGAATCATTCAGTAAATTAATGATCATGTTGGTGACGGTATGTTAAGGAGTGTGTACTGTATATATGTGTCCTTAGGATACACAGGAGTTCATCCGTTCATTCCAGACAGAAGCTCCACAGAAGAGAGGCCCCTGCTCAGCACAAGATCGCTCCCTGCAGGAGAGAGTCAGAGCCCAGGTATGCATGTGTACTTACTGTCGATAGACAGCAGAGGTCCATCTTACCTTGTGTTTATTTGTGCATCTTTTGACCCTCAGTTACGTGCGGCCTTATATGACATCCATGATATCTTCTTTGAAATGCCTCTCTGGGATCGATTAGCATTGCTGCATCAGGACAGGGAGCTACGAGCAGAGAGGAAGCTGCGAGACATGGTAACCTGCCAACCAACCAATCACATACTAATATTTGAACAGAAAGACGTTTTAGTACACATATCTTTTCACTATGAACTTTAAAATTAACTTTATTAAAGTATTCGTCTGGATCCTTTTAGTAATGTTTAGAGAGCTATAAATCCAGACAGTCATGTTCCTTGTCTCATCCTGTGAGTGGCAGTGATTCGTTCACAAACTATGATCCTTGCTGACGTTCTCAGAAGCAGAAAGCCAAGAGCCCCAAGGAGAGAGTGGTTCTGTCTGCTGCCACACAGAGGTCTCTGGACAGAAAAAAAAGGTAAGGTGTGAAAGAGGAACACAGCCTCACATTGTAGATGCAATCTGGTTTTCAATGGCAATGTTTTTGGTGATGAGATTCAGGGATCAGCAGTGTTTTTATATGTGTTTGATACTCCTCCAGGGTCAGTGAATCCCCGTCCACAGCCAGAAGGAAGCAGCAGAAGCCAAAGAGCACGTCTACTAACAGGTGCTCTATCTGTACTGAAATGTCCTGTGTTTCATGTCCCAGTTGATTAGTTCTCTAAATACATCCTATCTTCATGCCTAGAGTCCTGAAGCCTAGTCAAGGCCAAAACTCTGCTGTGCCGGGCCAGCTGAACCACCAGGGGTGAGACGAGTTCCACCATAACCACAAAGCGCCTGAACTGCTCTCAAAACTCACATAAACTGCCATATGTAATTTATGTGGAGATACGTGACTCCACCTCACCACACTACTCTGAAGATGTTTGCTTTCGTGATCTAATGTATGACAGTGTCCTTATCTACTCAGGAGCTCCTACAGGAAGAGCCCAGAGGAGAGAGTGAGGCGCTCAGACAGCCTGAAGAAGCAGCACTCTCTTGGTTAACGGATGACTCAACTTCCCTGTGAACTGGATTTTTTAGTCTTTCTATACAAACTTTGCCTCAATGCAGGTCCAGTCTGTGCTGCTAATATGATTGTACCGTGTGAAACTCAAATGGTTGTATTCACTACCATACTAATAGTAAATACATTGGTAAACATCATCATGATGTGGTTCTTTTATTTCTTTATTTAATGGTGCTGAGTTTACTCATTTTAGTGTGATTCAACATTGGTGATATATTCTTCTACACAGTGGAGCACTTTTAAATGAATGTAGGCTCCTACAACTGGAAATGGACATCAAAACACTGACTATTGAGACGATTGAGTGAAATGCATATCAAGTTTTCTCTCATTGTCCACTGTCATGTCAACTTTTAAGGTCAGATTCTAAATAAAAGAATATACGTTTTTGTTGAGGGATTGGTACACACACTAGTTCACTGTGATATCACACAGACTTTATTTCTGCGTCATTAGTATTCAGTGTCTTGATGTTTGATAACACTCTTTTTTTTAAATTGTTTTATTCAAAATCTTAAATCGTCCTGTTTTTGGTTGTTGTGTGTTACTAAACATGCTTGGGAACTTTAATGTAGATTTGTGTGAGGAAATTATATATCAGGTTGCAGTTTTTTCAGATGTTTCTTGATATCTTGGTATTTTTATATCTGCTCTGCTGAAAATCTGGACGGTGAATTGAATCCATTGTAACCATCATGGATTTAAGGCTCACAGCGTGACTAACCACTAGAGGTTTTTGAAACCACATTTCAGTGCGAGAGAGTTTCATCCGAAATGTTGCATCAGAATACCTACTGCAATGACATGAAGAACATAAACACGGTATGCACTCATAGCTGAGGACGGCCTCATCAGCACATCATGTATTTATTTTAAGTATATTTTTAAGTAAACTTCACCTTGTTTGACTAAAGCTGGGTTCATCAAGAGAGGCATATTTAGTTTGGACTTACCCAGAAAAACATGCTGTATCCGAGGAACAAATGCAAAAATAATGTAAAACAAGGAAGTATGCAAAGCAACGGCAAATTTTTATTCAAAATTTTGACTCCTCAATGTGCGCTGTATGTTGAATACAGAATAATCTTGTTTCTCTTCAACAATGCTGTTTGCGTGTTGAAATTAAAATTGTTATAACGTCATGGTTCATTGTACAAACAGCAGTGTACTCACCAATGTACAATGTTCAATGTACAAACACAAACCACATGTGTGTTTGTTCAGTGGTCGTACAGACTGCAGGCACTCTGTACAAGAAAGAAATAAGTAGAAAATAACAGTTGTGTTGTCTATTTAACATATACAGAAATAGGCGGTTTACACCCCTGCTTCACACTTCCCTTTCCAAGGTTGGCATGCAAAGATTGAAAAGTGAAATAGCAGAGGAAGAAACAAAGACACCCATTGAGTGGGAGTCAGAGTGGGGACTCTACGTTCTATTCCACCACCATGAGGCTAGGTGTGAACACGTCTACTAACAGGTATAAACTACTATGTTAGGATTGATCACACCTCTAATATATATATATATATATATATATATATATATATATATATATATATATATATTTATTTCGTATTTGAGAACTGTATGAATTGAACTGTGAATTGTAATCACGGGTCAGATCTTAGACAATAAAATTCAAGTATGAAATATTTGGCAAGGAAAGTGTTGGAAAATCATTTGTTGATCTCATAAGTGTGATGTTAGAGAGAACATACTGAATCTTTAAGATCCTTGTAAAACATGAATTACAAAGAAGCCCAGGTGACACGTTAATAGTGATCTTTATTTGAGAGTTTACCATGCAAAATACTATCAATGCACATAGAATGTAGTTTAAGACAAAACAAATATTCATTCAATTATGAGAAACCAGATAGGCAGGTTGGTTGATTAGAATCATCTAGTTTCATCCAATTTTGGATACAAGAATTAACCCATTTAGAAAACATTAGTTTGGAGTGAGTATTATCTTTGCAATGAAAAAAAAGACCTCTTTAAAAGGCCTAAAATCTGAGACCAATGTTGAGGATTTATGTTAAACACCCATAAAATCAATTAAAAATTGGACAGAAAACGTATGTATTATATATAGTCAAGAAGAAAAATGTAAATCATTAAACTGGTAATCATAGGTGGCTGAGAGCTGTACTCTTAAACCACAATCTTAGATCCTGCTCTCACCCCAACCCCCCACACACACACACAGCATTCAATCATTTAAAAACTAAAATGTCCCACAAAACATATAAAATCTCAAATCGCTATGAATGTTTATTACCACAAGCTAATTGAAAGTACACAAAGAAATTTGTAATGAGATGAGTTGATAAAAATGGTTGAGACCAAATCCAGAGGCCTTATGTCTCCAAGGGTTCGGGCTCATCAGCTGCTCATCAGCTGCTCATCAGCTGTTCAGCAGCTCGGCGGACGATCAACTAGTGATGAAAAGCAACGTCAGAGTTATACAGCTCAATACGGAGTCATTATGTAGATATTTTAACAGCTTTTACCAAACTACTAGTCTTCTTCTGCGCTTCCCTTCAGTCCTTTATAGTGGTTCTTCACCTTATCAAGCTCCTCTGAAACATCTAAAAAAAGCACAACCATCAAGTTCACAGTTAATCATACGATTGGAAATTCGCTGACAAACATTTTGTATTTTTAGAGATTATCATGTTTTCATTTTGTGGCCTTTACCTGGGATTGAGTAACCGTCTGTCTTGAGCGACAGCTCGATTGATTCCTGCATTGTGCTTTTCAGGTCCTTCAGGATGTCGTTCTAAATTATTATAAATATCTTCATCACTCACAGAAAATATGTATTTCAGACACTAACGACTAAATAATGTAAAGGGTGAAGTGTGGCGTGCACCGTTTTAGTGCAAAAGCATTATCAAAAAAGATGCATATTCCACTTTCTATGATGACCAAGAATTGTAGATTAAGATTAAGTATCAAAACAAGTTTAAAATTTGTATGTATCATGTTACAAACCATCAAGTCTCCCAGCTGGTTCAACATGATGTCTTTAGCATTCTTGAACATGTTTTTTGAATCATGAACGTGCTTCTTCATCGTTTCCCTGATGTTTCTCAGCAAGTTAGTTCCTCTAATTCCTTTTGCATCTACAATAAAACAGAAACCGTTTGTCAATGCAATAAATACGAATTACATTAGGCACAATCATAGTAAATAATGTGCGTACTGACTTTTATCGTACCGTCATAGCATTTCTGCATTGATTCCTCAACTGTTGTCATCAGACTGCTGTAGATCCTTTTCTTGCGGTCGCGGATGATTTCGATGAGCTTCTTCTTCATCTTAATTTCCTGAGAGAAAGAATATGAAAAGATCCACATATTTTGAATACAATCAAGATAATATAAAAATAAGGCTCCTTTTGTGTCTCCTCTCTTCTCACCCTTCTACTTTGGCCTTTCTGACCTGCACTTACAGCTACACAGTGGACTAATGGTACACTTCTCTTCCTTTACCTCTGCATTGAGAAACTCCAGTTGAAGTTCCACATCTTTGTACTCTGGATTCATTTTCATCCTCTTTGTGTCAAGTGAAAACGAATTGAGTTTTCCGTTGAATGGTCCACAATTGACTTCATTTCTGAAACATGTTAACAAGTTGAAATGTTTCATGAACAGCATTGAGAAGATTGTATTTCAATAAAGTAATACAAATGTATGTATTATATCACATAACTGTTATTACTGCATAACTGTTCATTCCAGGGATAGTTTGTACAACCAGCCTGCACAGGGTTTATGTCTTTATTAAGTTATTTCTTACGGGAAGGTCTCCTTGAATTTCTCATCGATGCTCTCAGTCAGGTATGAAGATAACGCCATGTTCAGGTTTTTTTGTTTCCTCTTTTTTTGATTTTTGTTTGTTTTTGCTTTGTAGATGCCGTTGTGCTTTACTAAAGACTTCAGTGTCATGTGGAAACCACTTCCTGACCTTCTCTGAAACAAAACAGAAAGAAAATAATATTTTAACAATGTAGTGTACATCAACCATTATAATGATGTATTAATAATGATGTAGTAATAATTATGTAGTTATAATTTATATACTTACAGGATATATCACCGACTCCAAGACTTTTACACAGGAACGTTCAGATTTCTCAACTCCGTCACTGAGGCACTTTTCAAAAGCCTGGTAAGTTTCTTCCATTTGTTTATGGACTTTCTCAAATTCATCTCTCATCTTTTTTTCAAGGATTGTGCACACATCTTCCTTCATATCAGCCTGGAATAAACAACAACATATTCAGCATTCAAAGCAATGAAACCATATTGTTACTTAATTTTGAGTAAAATTACTTTTGTTCCGAAGCAAAAGAATTTGATCTTACCCGTCCTCTGCGGCTGGCCCCTTGAATCAGAGAAAGGATCCCGAGGGCTCCGGACAAGTAGTTCAACGTCTCTTTGTGACAGTCATTGAGCTCCTGCAGGAACTCCTGAAGTTTGGGTATTTCTGTAAAAAAAAGTGTCAGTTTGCAAATTTAATTATTAATTCATTTGTTTTGTTACAGGAAAGTAAATCAAAATGTGCTCATACTTCATTTACCAGTTTGTTCTTTATTTAGATATTTCTGGTTTAGAAACTCTACAGAGCTCACTGTGAAGACTTTGAAAATTTCCTCACTGAAGTGTTCCTGAAAAGAAAACGTTTTTGTTTTAAGTTAAGCTTACAGCTGTAGACAAGTAGTGATACATTTTCTGTCATACAACAATACTCACCTTAACCTCCTTTAGTTGGTTAAATTCTTTCTTCACTTCTTTTTTTGCTTGAAGGTTTCTTTTCAAGATGAAATCACGAATACCAACTTCTGAACTAAATGAAAACGTTCCCATTAATTTCCACCTCAAACTGTTTTTGGAGAATTGAAACCTTAAATTCACCTTATTTTCCGCATCCAAAATAAAAGTCTAAAATATCTCTATTCAACCTGTAACTGTAACTATCGAATCAACCATTCAATCACTTTATTTTAAAGTTATGTGGTCTTTTTACATATATATATATATATATATATATATGTATGTGTGTACTCTTGACCTCTTAAACCACTTACGTATCGTCTGCATCTGAATGACGATCACACTGTGTGCAGATGAAGTGAATCTGATTACACTGGCCACCATTTCCCATGTAGCTGCAGGCATCTTTCAGGATATCCCAGGCTTCTTTGTCTGATGCTGCTCGATTAATGTCAGCCACGATCCAGATAGTGGAACAACTTCCAATGACCTGAACGGATATGACAACAAGTTTATCATGATGGTTATCAGCACTTTGTAATAATACAAAGTCACCGTTTGCAGACAACACAGTAACACACAATGAAAAGCATTTCATGTTATAAATTACCATTTTCCAGATCTTGTCTCTGCTCTTGTTAGTGTCCCCATTTCCAGGAAGATCCACGAGTGTGACATGCTTAAGAAGATGAGCGTTTGGCACCCTGATGGTCACACACTTCACTAGTGGCCAATACCACCTCCTTACGCCTTTATCTTCTGCGTCATCTGGGTTGGTTCTTGTGTATCTGATTAATTGTTCAGGTAGCTCTTTGGCCTGCAATAAACAGTAAAATCAAATCCATTCAGGCAAATTCACTTATAACCACAGACTCAAACTTCAAACTGCTTTACTAATTGTAAAAAAATAAATAAATGAAAAACCCTATCATTGAAACAATAGAAGCAAAAGCAAACTTTTGGTGACCACATAAATATTAAAGCAGAAGTGAATATAAAAGTTTCGGTAAAACAATTAAAATAAAATAATCAATGATTAGATTTTGATAGTGCCTTAGATTATTGGATATAATAAGTGTTTAGGGAGAGTTAATCTTATGCACACTATGAGTGTGCATAAGATTAAGGTCACTAACTTAGTGACCTCTCCCTGAACTGTGTATCCTTTCTCTCGCATAAACTTAGGGACCTACATTCTTGACCAAACTTATTTACAAATGTACTGTTTTATTGTATTTTATCTGTCCTTCAAACAATGATCGTCTATGGGCACACTAAGAAGTGGGGGGAGGGGGGAGTGAAAATGAAGTGTGTATTCCTTCACACCTGTTCCCCTTTTCTTCAGTTCTTCTCATTGGGCAACACAAACCTCTCTGATGTATATTAAAGTTTCTCTCAAACCAAGAAGCTTGGTCAGATCGTTCTGCTCCTCGAGGGAGAAGGATATATGTTTATCATTGTAGCATTTGGCAGCTTCGATGTTTTCCATGTTGACCTTTATTAGGATTTGAATTTTGACCATTGGCAGCCTCCAGTTTGATGAATAACTTTACATGAGAAAGAGATGAGAGCAATGATTCCATATCCTTCACCAAGGACACCAAAGCCAATCACCTCGGTTTTGTTTTGATTTAGCAAAATACTATATCAAAACCATTGATTTTTCAACGTAGTGAAAAAGTGAGGGATAAGTACTGATCAATGTGGTACTCTAAAAGGTCATACTTTCAGACCGGGAGCTGTTGGATTTAAACATGAAGTACCGGCTGGAAACAAAATGATTGATGATTTAATCCAAGACTTCAATTAATCTCAATGTAATATTTTGGGTGTTGTTAAAACAGTTATATACACTGTACATTTATTTAAATATTGGTACACAAACTTATTAATGATTATGAAAGGTACATTTTATGTGGATTTGCAGTAATGGAGGACAGGCGCATGAAGAACACTCTTTAAGAAGAAAGAATCACATTCTGATTTTATTTTTACATTTGTCAAACTACGGTCAGTCACAACAAAAGGCTTTTTATGAATTAATACAGAATGTTTAGTCTTACTTCATCAGCTGTAAAAATCTTCTTCTTGGAAAGGAGAAATTCTGGAATCTCTTTGAAATATTTTTCATCCATGAGGGCATCAGGAGATTTTTCTTTCCAGTCTTCTCCATACAAGGCTGACAGCTTTTCAACAATGTCCCTGTATTCTGAGTCATCTTCCTCATCTTCCCGCTGAAAGTTTTTTGAGAACCACAACTCATCTTCCCACTCCTAAATGAAATAGAAAAAAAAAACACATTTAAATTAAATGGCATGCTGTGTAATCAACACCTGTATTTATAAAGCCACATCATCCCTTTTAAAATAGGTAAAATAGCTTTAAGTAAACAAACATACTCAGCTCATTTTACCTCTTTTGTAATAAACTCAATGATCGCCTCGTAGTTTGAGTTCTGCATGTTAGCCTCCACTTTAATCGAGACTGATGTACAGGCACTGATGCTTCCAGAGGGCAAGAACTTCTTCAATCCAACGACGGCATTTATCAAAGAGCTCTTTCCAGCTCCGGTTTTGCCGAAGACACCAACCACCTCCCTCTTGTCGGTCTTCAAATCATGGATTTTTCTCCTGTTGTGCACAAGTGTGGGTTATTTTTTTATTCCAAAAATAGAAAAACACTGAAACAATGTGTCAAAATCAGAAATAGATCCATCTAGGAACAGGCCTCCACAGCATATTGTACCTTCTTCATGTCACGGTTTGGGTTTGTTTCCTGTTTTATTTTGTAGTTTTCTGCCTCTTGTGTCCCTGGGTAACTTCACTTCCTACCCTGTCCTGTGATTGTCTGCCGTGTCTGATTGGACACAGGTGGAAACAATCACCTGCACCTTCCCAGTGGATTTAAGCCCTGTGTGTCTTTTGTCATTTGTCGCGTCATACTGAATTTCTCGTGAGTTCCTTGTCCCTGCCCGTCTTTTTGCCCTTTGGATTTGACGATTAAAGTTTTTTTGTTCGAACTCTGCATTTGGGTCCCGCCTCCACCTACCACCCTCCTGACACTTCAGTAGAATTACAGTAATCTTGTCAATTTTTGGTAAATTTGTAAATACTTTTTTCCCCCCCATAGAAAACTAGGATTACCGCCTCATGACTGAATCCCTCAGAAAAACAGTCAAGTTATAGTTTACATTCAATATTTTCCAAAATCTCATTCCTTCATTTTATCCTGATAAATATTTGTCTGAAATTGTCAAAATATGACCAACTAGTCCTAATCAGTTCATCCTTGAGTCCAAGTGAATATTTGTGGAGCAGATTTCCTTCAAAACATTTGTGAAAATGGACATACTTACGGACAGCGGGTCTAACCAATGATGGCTGAAGATGAAGTCTTAAATCTCGAGCGTAACCAAGCCAATATGGAAATCTAGTACACTTATTTCTTACCTCAGGAAGTTGTTCAAATTGTTGCCTTGGTGAGGTATTTTCTTTAGGACACATCCCATTATCTCTTTCACATCAGCCAGTATGATTTCGTCTGTCAGAGTGAATATAAATAACTATTCAGCAGGAACCATAAACAAGTAAATTGAACAAACTGTAATCCACAATGAGGGGAGAAGCTAAGCGTAAAATGAACTTTCTCTGCCAGGTCCATTTAGGATGCTCCAGAGTGGATTATCAGGATCCTACCTTGGTATATTATCAAGGATAAACCCTGCTCTGGCTCTTAAGACATCATACAGTTAAAGGCCACATGTCCTTTACATTGAAGCATAGCATAGTTGCTATAGATACCTGCATGTGTGTGTTGACTGATTGGGGTTGTCTGGTAAGATTACATAGGGCAGCATAGTTTGTCACCAAGATGTAGAAACAGACATTTGCTGTGTGAGTAAACTATGTAAAAATGTTATTACATAGAAATATTAACCCCTTTGGTAAGTTGGAGGTTGTCCTTGTTTGGAAAGTATTATAAATACCTGAGTAGGATCTTGGTCCTTTGCCAAGGCATTGTTTCTTTGTAGGTGATTGCTGTTGATTGGACTCGCCCTGAAGATCAGACTTTCTCTTACCTTATTGGGGATTTTTGGTTATGTGGGTGAAAAAAAAAAGTTAACGTTACATCCACCTCTCACAATATTAAAACTGTCACAAACAGGGTGTAGGCAGAGGCAGGACCCAAACGCAGACTTAACAAAAATACTTATAATCATTTGACTAATCATCAAAATCAAAAAATGCCAAGGGGCAAAAAACGCAGACAGGGAACAGGTGAGGCATTCAGGGTTGAAAATTGATACATTTAGGGGTTGAACAATCAATATCGCGACAAAGGACACATGACACACAGGGCTTAAATACACTGGGAGGTGCAGGTGATTGGACACAGGCGGAAACAATCACAGGGGCTGACAGGACAAGGCAGGAAGTGAAGTTAACCCAGGGACACAAGGGGCAGGAAACTACAAAATAAAACATAAAAAAAGGTTACGGTGCCGGCTGCAGGTTACGGGATGCCGGGCACGACGGTGCCGGCTGCAGGTTACGGAATGCCGGGCACGACGGTGCCGGCTGCAGGTTACAGGAACCCGGGCACGACGGTGCCGACTGATGGTCACGGGGAGCCGGGCACGGGGAGCTGGGCACAGGCCCCACCAGAACCAGCCAGAACCCCTCCCTTCGAGGGCTAGATTCCAGACGGCCCTCAAAACACCAAATGGGGGGTGGTAGAGGACCATGGGACAGGAGGATGGGGGCCTTAGTCAGGGAGCCGGCACTGGAGGAGTAGGGGGAACGAGCCGCACTGGAGGAGTCGGGGGAACGAGTCGTGAAGCCGGCACCGGCCCAGGGTAGAGGGAGTAGCTGGCCTGGAGGTGGGCGGCCAGTTCAAGCCCCCGCTCACAGCGTGATCTGGCAACTGAAAACCAGGAGATGGCCTCCACCTCCGGAGGCAAAGTGGTGACTAGAGGGTGACCCGAACACCTTCCGGGGGCTCTGGGAGAGCCGCCTGCATCCGCCAGGAAGCCATCTGACGATCCAGGGCAAGCATTTTCCCCAAAACTGTCAGCCAACTGATTGCTGCGTGGCCCACCCAGAGCCAGACAGGTTCCTCAGAACTGGTTCCTGAGTCCTTGAGTGGTTGCGTCATTCTGTCACAAACAGGGTGTAGGCAGAGGAAGAACCCAAAAGCAGACTTGACAACAAAAATACTTTAATTGTCAAAATCTAAAAATTCCAAGGGGAAAAAAACACAGACAGGGCCCAGGAACAGGTAAGGCATTTAGCTTGATCGGTAAGGCATTTAGGGTTGAACAATCAATGACGCGACAAAGGACACATGACACAGAGGGCTTAAATACACTGGGAGGTGCAGGTGATTGGACACAGGTGCAAATCAGACAATCAGACAATCACAGGGGATGACAGGACAACGCAGGAAGCGAAGTAAACCCAGGGACACAAGGGGCAGGAAACTACAAAATAAAATAGGAAACAAACCCACACCGTGATAAAAACAAGGTCTCGATATAGTTTCTGAGTCAAAGCAAGAAGTTGAAAACTTCAATGAACACAACATATAATCAATAAGATAAAGTGCATCTCACCTTTATTACTTGTGCCACTAGTGGACGGAATGACCTTAACATGGACATTTGTGTTTTAATACCATACAATGAAAATATGATGTAAATATTCATAATAGATTCCTGAAACCTGAGTACTTTTTTCAACTTACTTGAGCAGATGCATCAGATGTATCTGGATTTACTGTGTTTTTCTCCTTGTAAATCCATAATAGCAAATAAATGTTAAAATTCAAGTACATGTTATTGTTAATGAAATATTATCAATTATGAGGTCATTAATTATGTGCTCCTAAATTATATAGAACGTATTTGTGTAAATTCTGTTTAGAGTACAGAACATTACCTTAAACAACTTCTCCTTGAATTTTGCCTGTGGTCCCACTTTCGGGATCAATTTGGCAATTTGTTGATCATCCAGACAGTAAAAACTTCCCATGTCAACTTCTTCTTCTGCAATCAAAATTTTTTGTTTAATCTCAGTCGAGCAAAAATAAATGATAAGATACAGACAAGCGGTTACTTGGCTTTTTGTAGAAATACATACATGTACTATAAACACTTGCACAAATGCATGAATAAATTCAAGCACTTCTAATGTAAATAAAAATCTTTAATATGATGTGTTTATTAAAAATCACACACTCATTATTAAAGAATGTCTATGCGTAAAGTATGATACTTAGAAGGATGTCAACAACAAGGAACAGCGAGCCTTAGGACAAAGTCAACACAGAAAGAGGCTCCAAGTTTTTATTACCCCACTATGAATGTAGGGAGTTTAGAAATGGGTACCGCAGTAAATCAAAATAGAGGCCATAACAGGTACCAAGTTGTACAAAGCAACACCTGCTTTTGTGAAAGCTACTAAATTTGTTATGGTCCGGCTCAAAGGCCATAACAAATAGAGCAAACCATGCTCCAGGGATTACCAGAAAAAGATGTTTATTCACCAAAGTAATTAACTAAACAAACAAAACACAGCAAAGGAAACCACCATTGTGCTGGGGACCAGGAGAAAACAAGCAGTCGTCACCCCCCCAGCGCAAACAATCAGAAAGGGGCAGGTTTTAATGCAATCTAGAGACAGTGGCCAGCTGCCTCTGATCTGCCTGATGGCCCCAGCTCCATCAGGAAGTTCACCCTGTAACAAAACATAGACAAAGACACACCCACAAATACCCTGGCAGCGGCCCTGGGGCGTCACAATTGAAACTACAAAATGGACAGTTATAATAAATCACCAGCATGTTTAACCAATAAGAGGTGACTACGCCTGTGTGATGAAAAAATGATAATGTGATGTTATCCTGTGTTTGTGGCACACAAGCTTATGCATCGTCAGCAAATGTTGGCAGACAGCTGTTAATATACTATGGACTGCTGAGGCTCATGTAGCCCTCGTTTCGGGAAATATACTGTATCACAACTATTTTTATTAAATATCTTTTATTCTAACTTTTTCATCTTGGATTCTTCTTCAAGGCTCCCCCTGGATGCCAGTGTTCTTATCCCTACCATAATAAATCCAAGGGGTCTTCCCTGTGTATGTAAAGTAAGACTGTGATGCTCTGATTTGTTGAAGTTAGAAATTGCCACTGAGCCTCTACTTGGATTCCCTTGCGAGAATAAACAGAAGAAGACAACTTATGGTTCAGAGACTATTTTTTCAAGTCTCAATTGAGAAAATCATCCAATAGTTGAATAATTCTGTAGATGTTTCAGTATTAGTAGGTCATATAAACAGTGTATAGAATGTGTTTCCTAAAAAAGAGGCACAGTAATACTTTACCTTTAAACTTTTCTATCCACTTGCAGAGACCCCATTCAGTTAATTTATCACGAACAAAATCATCCATGACCACCAACGGAAACTGCAAGTTAAGCAAAAAGTTTAAAATCAACCACTGCAACTTCAGAAAATCCCATTTCACTGAATGAAAATAATAAGTAATTTAACTGCTATTGGCAATCTCAAGGAATTATCCATAGAAAAGAGTTACAGGGGAAAGGAAGACTCTCTAGACATCTCAACGCTGATTGAACAAGAATTTTGCCAAAAAGCTACAAGTTTCTGGTAGGGTTGTGAGCGCAGCCTTCCAGCTGGCTCCTCCTCAACCATGGAGCCGATTAGTGTTATCACTCTTCAGTAATATTCCTTATAAATAATAAAGATCTGTCAATATGTTTCTCTGTCCTAAAGAGTTTATACTTTTTATCGAGTGGGAACAACTTCCATCCACAAATTATAGCGTGCGACGTTGCAGCCTTTAGTTTATTATTCACGATGAAGATCTTCCAGCTTTCAAACGGTCAATAAGAGTGTTTAACATTAAAGACACGATATACATTCTATGGTTTACCTGCAGCGAGAAGGTCAAAGATGTGGATCAATGCCGCTCCTCCAGCTTTGTCAAACTCCAGCGGGGATAAAACTCCCGTTGCTCTGCAAAATACTCCGACTCCACCCAAGAAATGAAACCTAAAGGGTTCTTGTTTGTGAAACTCCTCCCACGATGCATTTCCCGTTTGAATGATACATTTATTTTAAAAAAACGACTCCCTAAAAGGGAACGACGGTTTGATAAAGGGGCACAAGACAATAAATCTGGAAACCGGTTTCATTATAGAAAACCATTATGATATATTGAAATATGAAATCGCAGAAGAAATGTGCAAATGTAAGAAGTAAAGCATTCCCTCAAGAAGTGTAGTGGAGTTGGTAACTTAAAAAGGGAAAGAAATATCCCCCCAAATTGTACCAAACGTAATTTAAATACTTGATTTTTTTACTTTTATTTTGAAGTTGATTAAAAACTAGAAGATCATGATATTTGTATAGACATATACACAGAGCTAGTTTCATAAGAATATTGTTGGGAAAATAATTAAAATAATGGTTATGTATATATATTAGTGTGAAAAAATGTAACTTGATTAGTCGCATGATTTTCTGTGTGTGAAGTTTTGGGATTTTTTTTGCCTAAGCTATACAAAGGCATACATAAAAGAGAAATAGAGGGATATATATATATATATATATATATATATACATATATATATATATATATATATATATATATATATATATATATATATATATGTATATGCTCAGTGATGCCAGCTCATTTCCCTTTATCTGTGCTTAACCCAACTTAATTTAGTAGTTTCATATAACTCTTAGATAACTTCCTGTTCAAAACATACCAAGTATGTCAGGGAGAGTTTCTGTGAAATATAAATAAAAAGACGTACAAAATATAATGATGCTCAACGAAGTGCTGACATGTACTCATGTTTAGTTTCTCTCTCTGGTGCTGTGGGTACATCAGACTCCTTTTTCAGTCTGTCTCCTCGGTGCACTGACAAGAGATCACATGGTTTGTTGCTGCAACAGAAAGACAAGAACAATATGATGAAGGCATAAACCGGTTTGACAGGTTTCATATGAGGAAGTAAAGTTAATGTCGGTGCTTATTTAAATATTTGCACAGGTGCGTCTATTTTCCCAGTTTGTTTTTCTTTCATTGAAGCCGTTTGTGTGTTGACATTGTTGTTATTGTTTGCACTCTTCCTTTCTAACTTACTGAGCCTTGTGCTTCAGATAATCAAAGAAAGCTGAAAAATACAGATGAGTATATTGACAATTATTAGTAACCTTAAGATTATGTCTGAAAAACGTATTTTTGCATGACCTCTAGGGTGCCAAATGCGAAAAAAAATCAATTTACTAACTACATGGATGAACCCACAGTGGAGAAAAGCCACCAGATAACTGAACAATCCTACATACACATAAGAAACTTATTTACTATGGAAATGTAAATCGGTTTTGATATCCATATGAGGTTGCAGGAGTCATCACTTGGACACAGTACAGGTACCGCTTAACCATGCTCACTTAATACTGTGTTGTAGTCCGTGAAACCATGTTCATAAAAGACAAAAATAGTATTGTTGTGTATTACTTCTTCTATTCGGACAACACTTGTTTGATAACACTCTTTGAGGTATACTTTACCTTGTTTGACTAAGGCTGGGTTCATCAAGGGAGGCATATTTAGTTTGGACACACCCAGAAAAACATGCTGTACCCGAGGAACAAATGCAAAAATAATGTCAAACAAGGAAGTATGCAAAGCAACGGCAAATTTTTATTCAAAATTTTGACTCCTCAACCTGCGTTGTATTGTACACGAACATTTCGTTTGACCTAGTTGCTTGTTTCTCTTCAACAAAGCTGTTTGCGTGTTGAAATTAAAATTGTTATAACTTCATGGTTCATTGTACAAAAAGCAGCTTACTCACCAATGTAAAATGTTCAATGTACGAACACAAACCACACACTTGTAAACGGTGAATCCTCGAAAAAAATGTTGGTCACGGAGTCCCACAAGGTTCTGTACTTTGACTGATTTTATTTACCCTCTGTATGCTTCCTTTGGGCGATCTTATCAGAAAACACCGCATAAACTTCCATTGTTATGCAGACGATACTCAACTGTATGTGTCGATTAAACCAGAAGAGGCCGACCAACTTGTTAGACTTCAAGAATGTCTTGGAGACATCACAACTTGGATGACCGGCAACTTCCTGATGCTAAACTAAAAAAAAAACAGAAGTTATCTTGATAGGCAGAGGAGAACACTCGAAGTCAGCTATCACGTGATACACTTTTTATGGATGGAATTGCTCTGGTACCCAGTAGAACCGTCAAGAATCTTGAAGTTCTCTTCGACCAGGATATGTCCTTCAACTGTCATATAAAGAGGACTTTGAGGACTGCCTTTTTTCATCTACGTAATATATTGAAAATCAGGAACTTCCTGTCTCAAAGTGATGCATAAAAATAAGTTTATGTGTTACTTACATATGTTACATATGTTACTTCTAGACTGGATTACTGTACTTCTTTGTTATCAAGCTGCTCTTCTAAATCTCTTAAACCTCTCCAGTTGATTCAGAATGCTGCAGCACGTGTATTAACAACTACAAAAAGGAATCATATTACTTCTGTATTAACTTCTCTGCACTGGCTCCCTGTTAAATCAAGAATAGAATTTAAGGTACTTCTCCTCACCTACAAGGCACTTGCTGGTGAGGCACCGTCTTATCTAGCACCATATTGCCCTACAAGGCAGCTGCGCTCCATAGATGCTGGGTTACTTGTTGTTCCTAGTGTTTTACAAAGTAGGATGGGAGCCAGAGCCTTCAGTTATCAAGCTCCTCTTTTGTCGAACCAGCTTTCACTTTCTGTCCGGAGGGCAGATTCGGTCAGCTATTTTAAGATAAAGCTTAAAACTTTCCTCTTAGATTTTGCTTATAGTTAGGGCTGGTTCAGGTTAGCCCGGACCAGCCCTTAGTTAAGCTGCAATAGATTAGACTGCCGGGGGACTTCTTAGGACACACCGAGCTCCTCTCTTACGCTCTCTTTCTACAATAATCCACGTCTTATTAATGCACATGACTAATTCAGCTTCTTTTTTGGGATTTTTTTTTTGTGCTTTCTCCCCTAGCAGGTCTCCCTAGATTGTAGTTCCTTCTGGACCCTGGTCCTGACACCTGCTGCTGCCATCATCATCATTATTATTTTAAATATTAATCATATTACGGTAATCATAAACCAACATTACCCTCTCTTAAAGTCTTTGTGCTCTCCCAACAGGCTTCTGTGGATGATGGTTCTATCTGATGGTGGTTGTCCCTGCAGTGGTCCTGCCGTGCGCCCGGCTTGCTAGTCACAATTATTTGAATCATTTCTGTCATAGGAATTGAATGTATTATACATTGTTCATTCTGTACACATGGCATCTATTGTAGTCTGTCTGTCCCGGGAGTGGGATTCCTCCTCTGACGTTCTCCCTAAGGTTTCATCCCTTTTTTATTAATTTTTGGGGGAGTTTTTCCTGTGGCGATGTGAGGGTTTCGGGACAGAGGATGTCGTATGTGTACAGACTGTAAAGCCCTCTGGGGCAAATTTGTAATTTGCAATTTTGGGCTATACAAAATAAAATGAATTCCATTAAAAAATGAATTATTCTTTGCAAAGAATGTTCAGTGGTCGTACATACTACAGGCACTCTGCACAAGAAAGAAAAAAGTAGAAAATAACAGTTGTGTTGTCTGTTTAACATATACAGAAATATGCGGTTTACACCCCTCCTTCACAATTCACTTTTCCAGTTCGACATGCAAATAGCGGAGGAAGAAACAAAGACATCCATTGAAAGGAATCAAATGCAGACAGGAGGCCTATTGATATCTCATATAGGAATGAAAGTAAAAAAGGACTCAGGACGGTTTACTTGTCTGCACCCTCATTTAGTTTCTAGTTGAAGCAAAGCAGACATTCTTAATAATCTCACTTCCCATCCCACCATCAAAGAGAGATGCCACATTCTGCTGAATGGAAATTGAGTTCAGGCATACAGTAGGTAAAACTGTGACATAGACATAATCCTCAGATAATAAGCAATTTAGCCACAATCTCTACATTCTATTCGACCACCATGAGACTATTGTGTGAACACGTCTACTAGCAGGTATAAAGTACTATGTTGGAATTTATCAAACCTTTAAAATATAACACACACAGCTTCTGTCTGCGTCTAAACTTTAATCATTTAAAAACTAAAATGACTCATAATCATATAAAGTCTCAAATCGCTATGAATGTCTACATGCTAATTCAAAGTACACATCAAAGAGAATTGTAATAAGATGAGTTGACAAAAATGGTTGAGACCAAATCCAGAGGCCTCACGTCTCCAAGGGTTCCGGCTCTTCAGCTGCTCATCAGCTCTTCATCAGCTTGGCGGACTGGAACTAGTGATGAAAAGCAACGTCAGAGCAGCTCAATACGGAGTCATTTGTTTGTTTTAACAGCTTTTACCAAACTACTGGTCTTCTGCGGTTCCCTCAGTCCTTTATAGTGGTTCTTCACCATATCAAGCTCCACTGTAACATCTAAAAAAACACACAATGTTAACATTACGTTTACAGTTAATCACACGATTGGAAATTTGCTGACAAACATTTTGTATTTTTAGAGATTATCATGTTTTCATTTTGTTGCCTTTACCTGGGATCGAGTCACCGTATGTCTTGAGCGACAGCTCGATTGATTCCTGCATTGTCTCTTTCAGGTCCTTCATGATGTCCGTCTAAATTTGCATAAATATCTCACAGAAAATATGTATTTCAGACACTAACGACTAAATAATGTCGACTAAGAATTGTAGAATTAAGATTAAGTATCAAAACAAGTTTCAAATTTCGTCATCGTTTGATGTATCATAAAATGTTACAAACCATCAAGTCTTCCAGCTGGTTCAACATGATGTCTTTAGCATTCTTAAACATGTTTTTTGAATCATGAACGTGCTTCTTCATTGTTTCCCTCATGTTTCTCAGCGAGTTAGTTCCACTAATTACTTTTGCATCTACAATAAAACCAAAAAAGTTTGTCAATTAAATTAATTTAAAATGAAATTAGGCACATTTATGGTAAATAATGCGCATATTGGCAGTGTTTTACATGTCTTGATCTTTTATCGTACCGTCATAGCATTTCTGCATTGATTCCTCAACTGTTGTCATCAGACTGCTGTAGATCTTTTTCTTGCGGTCGCGAATGATTTTGATGAGTTTGTTCTTCTTCTTATCTTCCTGAGAGAAAAGATCCACATATTTTGAATACAATCAAGATAATATAAAAATAAGGCTCCTCTTGTGTCTCCTATCTCCTCACCCTTCTACTTTGGCCTTTCCGACATGCACTAACAGCTAAACAATGGTACACTTCTCTTCCTTTACCTCTGCATTGAGGAACTCCAGTTGAAGTTCCACATCTTTGTACTTTGGATTCATTTTCATCCTCTTTGTGTCAAGTGAAAATGAATTCAGTTTTCCGTTGAATGGTTCACAATTTACTTCATTTCTGAAACATGTTAACAAGTTGAAATGTTTCATGAACAGCATTGACATGTTTGTATTTCAATAAAGTAATATAAATGTATGTATTATATCACATAACTGTTATTACTGCATAACTGTTCATTCCAGGGATAGTTTGTAAAACCAGCCTTCACGGGTTTTATGTCTTTATTAAGTTATTTCTTACGGGAAGGTCTCCTTGAATTTCTCCTCGATGCTCTCAGTCAGGTATGAAGATAATTCCATGTTGAGGTTTTTTTGTTTCCTCTGATTTTGATTTTTGTTTGTTTTTGCGTTGTAGATGCCGTTGTGCTGTACTAAATACTTCAGTGTCATGTGGAAACTACTTCCTGACCTTTTCTGAAACAAAACAGAAAAAAAGATATATTTTAACAACGTAGTGTACATCAACCGTTATAATGATGTATTAATAATTATGTAGTTATAATTATGTAGTCATATTTTATATACTTTAGGATTTATCACCGACTCCAAGACTTTTTCACAGGAACGTTCAGATTTTTCAACTCCGTCACTGAGGCACTTTTCAAAAGCCAGGTAAGTTTCTTCCATTTGTTTCCAGACTTCAACAAGTTCACCTTTCATCTTTCTTTCAAGGATTGTGCACACAGCTTTCTTTATCTCAGCCTGGAATAAACAACATTCAGCATTCAAAGCAATGAAACCATAATGGTACTTAATTTTGAGAGAAGCAAAATAATTCAGGAAAACAACTGACTGGATTGGTAAAATGTAAACGTTTGGAACACTTTTAGGCAAGGCAAGGCAATTTTATTTGTATAGCACTTTTCATACACAGGGCAGGCTAAAAGTGCTTCACATTATAACATTTCATACAATAAAGTGAAATAAAATGCAGGAATTAAAAGACAATTAAAAACAGCAAATAAAATTATAAATTAAAATCTTATTTAAATTGTTTAATTAAAAGCAGAGGTTAAAAGTGCAATGTAGGTAAAATTTAGCAGAAGGCGAAGCTGAAGATAAAAGTTTTCAGTCTTGTTTTAAACGTGGTCAGAGTTGGGGCAAGTCTTAAATCTTCAGGAAGTTTATTCCAGCTGTTTGTTGCGTAGTAACTAAATGATGCTTTCCCATGATTTGTATTGTAGCGTGCCTTAAGTTCATGAATGTATATGGCTCTGATTAATGTTACTGTTACGTAGGCCATTGTTGGGGTACCGTCCCTTCCGGGGAATGTGGGTAGTTTTTCGGGGAGCACAGGAAGGAGAAGTTCTGTTCTGACTAAGTTGATGACCGGGTGTGTGAAAATGGCGTGGCTATGGCCGACAACAGACAACAATAAACCCGAGCGATAAGAACCTGGCTCTTTATTTACACGAAACGTTACAGTATTTACTCTGGGAATCACTAACAGATTGGTGTCAGAAGATCTTAATGGTCTTGAAGGCTTATGTAGTGGAAGCATATCAGTGATATACTTTGGCCCTAAACCATGTAGTGATTTATATGTGAGCAGTAGGATTTTGAAATTAATTCTCTGACATACTGGGAGCCAATGTAAGGATTTAAGAATTGGTGTAATGTGCTCACATTTTTTGGTCTTTGTTAGAACTCTAGCAGCAGCGTTCTGAACAAGCTGGAGCTGCCTGACAGTTTTTTTTGGAAGACCTGCAAGGAAACCATTACAATAGTCTAGCCTACTAGTTATAAAGGCATGTACCATTGTTTCTAAGTCTTGAGCTGACATGAGCCCTCTAAGTCGTGCGACATTTTTGAGGTGGTAGTAGGCCGATTTTGTTACTGATTTGATGTGACTCTCCAAGTGTAAATCTGAATCCATAATAACCCCCAGATTTCTGGCTTTATTTGATGTTTTCAGGGACAGAGAGTGAAGGTGTTGAGTTACTTTAAACCTTTCTTTTTTAGCACCAAATACAATGATCTCAGTTTTGTCTTCATTTAGTTGTAGGAAATTTTGACACATCCAGTCTTTGATTTGCTCAATGCACTGGCACAGAAGATCTATGGGGCGATAGTCGTTTGGTGATAGCGCTACATAGATTTGGGTGTCATCAGCGTAGCAATGGTGGTCAATTTTATTTCTTTGCATGATTTGTCCTAGTGGGAGCATGTAGATGTTGAATAAAGTCGGCCCTAAGATTGAACTTTGGGGGACTCCACACGTTACGTCGGTTGTTTCTGATACGAAGTCACCAATGGAAACAAAATAGTTCCTGTCTTGTAGATATGATCTGAACCAGCTTAAGACTGTGCCTGAGAGCCCCACCCAGTTTTCCAACCTGTCCAAAAGTATTGAGTGGTCGAGTATCAAATGCAGCACTGAGGTCTAATAGCATTAATATTGAAGTTTTGCCAGAGTCTGTGTTAAGACGGATGTCATTTACTACTTTAATAAGGGCCGTCTCGGTGCTATGAAGAGGTCGAAATCCTGACTGGAAGTTGTCGTGGCAGCCAGTTGAAGCCAGGAAGTGATTAAGTTGTTGTAGGACAACTTTCTCAATTATTTTCCTCATGAAAGGTAGATTTGAAATTGGTCTGTAGTTGTTGATAATAGAGGCATCTAGGCTCTGCTTTTTTAGGAGAGGTTTAATAACTGCAGTTTTGAAAGCTATTGGGAAATGGCCTGTCTGAATAGAGTTATTAACTATTTGCAATACGTCTGTTGCTAGGCAGTCAAAAACATTCTTAAAGAAGTTGGTAGGTAGAGCATCAAGACAGCAGGAGGATGGTTTTAAATTTGTCACCGTTTCCACTAGAGTTTGAGAGTCTATGGCATTAAAGCTTGTCATCATTGCTGTGTTACTTTTGCCTAAATAGGGTGGTGATGCAACATTTTTGTTTGAGATATTAATGGCGCGTCTGATGCCTTCAATTTTATCAGTATAAAAGAACGCAAACTCGTTGCATTTCTGTGTGGAATGGAGTTCAGGTGGTATTTGTGTCGGGGGGTTGGTCAGTCTGTTAACAGTTTCAAATAGGGTCTTTGCCTTATTATTGTTGTTGTTGATGATGTTGGAGAAGAATGTTTCCCTAGCACTTTTTAAGTCTAAATTGTAGGCCCGTCTGTCTTTTACTTAACAGTGTTTTTTCGTTATATTCTGTCAATATGAATGATGATTAAAGTAAAAAAAAGAGATGTGATCACTTCATCTTACCCCTCCTCTGCGGCTGGCCCCTTGAATCAGAGAAAGGATCCCGCGTGCTCCGGAAACGTAGTTCAACGTCTCTTTGTGACAGTCATTGAGCTCCTTCAGGAACTGCTTAAGTTTGGGTATTTCTGTAAAAAAAAGTGTCAGTTTTCAAATATAAATCCAAAATTCAATTATTCATTAATTTGTTTTGTTACAGGAAAGTAAATCAAAAAGTGGTCATATATGGAGACTTCACCTACCAGTTTGTTCTTTATTTAGATATTTCTGGTTTAGAAACTCTATAGAGCTGACTGTGAAGACTTTGAAACTTTCCTCACTGAAGTGTTTCTGAAAACAAAATGTTCTGGTTTTAAGTTGAGCTTGTAGCTGGAGACAATTTGTGGTAAATTTTCTGTCATACAACAATACTCACCTTAACCCCCTTTAGTTGGTGAAATTCTTTCATCACTTCTTTTTTCGCTTGTTGGTTTCTTTTCAAGATGAAATCACGAATACCATCTTTCGAACTAAATGAAATAATCTCCATTAATTTCCACCTCAAACAGTTTTTGGAGAACTTAAACCTTACATTCACCTTATTTCCTGTATCCTAAATAAAAGTCTAAATCTCTTTTTAATCTGTAGTTGTAACTATCGAATCCACCAATGCATCACATCACAATATTTTTAAGTTCTGCGATCTCAATGAAATGTTTTGGCAAATTAGGTGAGTTGTTAATAATAAAGACAAAATTACAGAATACTATTTCAGATTGATTAGTTGTGTTGACTGTAGAAGAAGTTATTGATATTGAAAGGAATTTCCCTGGAAGAACTGACTAAAAATGATGTGCAGCATTAATCAACATTTTCACGCTGATGGTCTAATAACACATTTATGTATATTTACTTTTGTTATCTTAAACCACTTACGTATCTTTTGCATCTGGATGAAGATCAGACTGTGTGCAGATGAAGTGAATCTGATTACACTGGCCACCATTTCCCATGTTGCTGCAGGCATCTTTGAGGATATCCCAGGCTTCTACCTCTGATGCAACTCGTTTAATGTCAGCCACGATCCAGATAGTGGAGCAACTTCCAACGACCTGAACGATAACGACAGCAAGTTTATTATGATGGTAATCAGCACTTTGCAATAATACTGTCACGGTGTGGTTCACTTCCTGTCTTATTTTGTAGTTTTCTGCCACTCGTGTCCCCGGGTAACTTCACTTCCTGCCTTGTCCTGTCGTCCCCTGTGATCGTCTGATTGTTTCCACCTGTGTCCAATCACCTGCACCTCCCTAGCGTATTTAAGCAGTGTGTGTCTCTTGTCACTTGTCGCGTCATTGTCTATTGTCCCGGATGTTCCTCGTCTATGGCCTGGATTGTCCCCGTTCCTGTCTGCCTTTTTTCCCCCGCTTCCTGCGTGTGTTTTTGCCCGTTGGACTGTTAAAGTCGTTTTTCGTTAAAAGTCTGCGTTTGAGTCCTGCCTTCCTACCCAACCCTGACAAATACAAAGTCACAGTTTGCAGACAACACAGTAACACACAATAAAAAGCATTTCATGAAATAAATTACCGTTTTCCACATCTTGTCTCTGCTCTTGTTACGGTCCCCACTTCCAGGAAGATCCACAAGTGTGACATGCTTAAGAAGATCAGCGTTTGGCACCTTGATGGTCACACACTTCACTAGCGGCCAATACCACCTCCTTGTGCTTTTATCCTCTGCATCATCTGGTTTGGTTCTTGTGTATCTAATTACATTTTCAGATAGCTCTTCGTCCTGCAATAAGTAGTAAAATAAGATCAAGGCAACGTCAGTCGATTTCACTCATAACCATAGATTAAAAAACTTTGCTAATTGCAATTTAAAAAAAATTCCGAACATGAAACAATAAAACATTAAAACAATAGAACCAAACTTTTAGTGAGTAAATATTTGATACTAAAGCAAAAAAATGATGATAATTTAATTTTTATAGTGCCTTAAATTATCACGTATAGTAAGTAAGTTTATCATTGTAGCATTAGGCAGCTGTGATGTGTTTCATTTTGACCTTTGTTGCGATTTGATGTTTGACCATCGGCAGCCTCCAGTTTGATGATTAACTTTCCGTGAGAAAGAGTTGAGAGCAATGATTCTATATCATTCATTAAGGGCACCAAAGACCATCACCTCAGTTTTGTCTTTATTTAGCAAGAGAATATTTATTTTTTCAATGTAGTGAAAAAGTGAGGGATAAGTACTGATCACTGTGGTACTAGAGTTAATTTAAAGTAATTTAAAGTAATTAATTAAACTTAATTAAATAATTATTTAGTCACTGGTACACAAAGGTCTTCATGATTATAAAAGGTACATTTGGACAGTCTTTCTTGAGTAGAAAGAATCAAATTCTGATTTTATTTTTACATTTGTTAAACTATTGTCAGTCACAACAAAAGGCTTTTTATGAAGTGATGCAGAATGTTTAGTCTTACTTCATCAGCTGTCAAAATCTTCTCCTTGGAAAGTAGAAATTCTGGAATCTTTCTGAAATATTTAGCATCCATGAGGTCATCAGGAGATTTTTCTTTCCAGTCTTCTCCATACAGCGCTGACAGCTTTTCATCAATGTCTCTATATTCTGTGTCATCTTCCTCATTATCCTGCCGAAAGTTTTTTGAGAACCACAACTCATCTCTCCACTCCTAAATGAAATAGAAAAAAAGAAATATTGTTAAATTAAATGGCATGCTGTGTAATCAACAACTCTATTTCTAAAGCCACATCATGCCTTTTAAAATAG
This sequence comes from Gasterosteus aculeatus, assembly GCF_964276395.1. Lineage (NCBI taxonomy): Eukaryota > Metazoa > Chordata > Actinopteri > Perciformes > Gasterosteidae > Gasterosteus > Gasterosteus aculeatus. The sequence goes on along the minus strand of NC_135699.1, from coordinate 11,895,265 downwards.
GTAAAATAGCTTTAAATAAACAAACATTTTAGGTTCACTTTTACCTCTTTTGTAATAAACTCAATGATTGCCTCATACTTTGAGTTCTGCATGTTAGCCTCCACTTTAATCAAGACTGATGTACATGCCCTGACGCCTCCAGAGGGCAAGAACTTCTTCAATCCAATGACAGCATTTATCAAATAGCTCTTTCCAGCTCCGGTTTTGCCAAAAACACCAACCACCTCCCTCTTCTCCGTCTTCAAATCACTGATTTTTTTCCTGTTGTTCACAAGCTTGGGTTATTTTTTGTTTCAAAAACATAAAAACATTGAAACAATGTGTAATGATCAGAAGAAGGTCCATCTTCTTCTGGCCACTATAGCATAGGCATCCACAGCATATTGTACCTTCTTCAGTAGAATTCTAGTAGTTTTCTGTAAAAATTTTGGTAAATTAAGACTTTTTTTCCATAGAAAACTAGGATTACCGCCTCACGACTGAATCCCTCAGACAAAATGTGAAGTTATAGTTTACATTCATGATTTTCCAAAATCTTTTTACTTTTTTTGATAGATATTTGTCTGAAATTTGAACAAATTTATTATGGATATTTACATCATATTGTCAAAGATTTTCTTCAAGACATTTGTGAAAATGGACATACATGATGGCCTGCAAGTCTAAAATCTCTCAGTGAAATCAGCACCTGAATTGGAACCAAGCCCAGATAACATATTGATGTGAACATTTTAATGAAAACCGTGATTCTTACCTCAGAAAGTCATTCAGTTGGTTTTTTTCCGGAGGTATTTTCTGTAGGACACATCGCATAATTTTTTTCACATCAGCCTGTATGATTTCTTCTGTTGGAGTGAATATAAAGAACTATTCAGCAGGAAACATGAACCACTGAGTTGAGTAAGAGGTAATGCACAATGAAAAGCGTGAGATCAACTTTCTCTGCCAGGTCCATTTAGGATGCTCCAGAGTGGATCATCAGAATCCTACCTTGGTATATTATTATTATTATCAAAGGATAAACCCTGGTCAAATGTACAATTAAAGGCCACAGGTTTTTTACTTTGAAGCATAGCATAGCGTTGCTATGGATACCTGCATGTGTGTGTCGACTGATTGGGGTTGTTGGTAAGATTACATAGGGCAGCATTAAAAGCAAACAAATGTCTAGAAACAGACATTTTCTGTGTAAGTAAACTAAGTAAACATGTTATTACATAGATAAGTTGGAGGTTGTCATTGTTTGGAAAGTATTGTAAATACCTGAGTAGGATCTCAGTCCTTTGGCAAGGCGTTGTTTTTTAGTCGGTGATTGCTGTTGATTGGACTCGCCCTGGAGATCAGACTTTCTCTTTCCTTATTGGGGATTTTTGGTTAGGTAGGTGGAAAAAAGGAATAAGAAACGTTTGTTGCATCCGCCTCTCACAATATTAATATAACCTCTCGATATAGTTTTTGAGTCAAAACAAGAAGTTGAAAACTTCAATGAACACAACAGGTAAACAATAAGATAAAGTGCATCTCACCTTCATTACTTGTTCCACTGGTGTACGGAATGACCTGAACATGGACATTTGGGTTTTAATACCGTACTAAGTGGCCATGTAAAAGTTTGAGCAGACATTGAAAATATGATGTAAATATTCAGAATAAATTCCTTGTGATCCCTGAGTGCTGAAACTTGTTTCAACTTACTTGAGCAGACGCATCAGATTTATCTGGATTTGCTGTGTTTTGTTCCTTGTAAATCCATAATAGGTAATAAATGTTAAAATTCAAGTACATGTTATTATTGTTATGATATATTATTATCAAGTATGTGTCATGAATTCTGTGCTCCTAAATGATATATAAATTCTTTGTGTAAATTCTGTTTAGAGTATAGAACATTACCTTCAACAACTTCTTCTTGAATTTTGCCGGTGGTTCCACTTTTGGGATCAATTTGGCAATTTGTTGATCATCCAGACAGTAAAAGCTTTCCTTGGCAAAGCCTTGTTCTGCAAAAAAAAAAGTTTAATCTCAGGAAAGTTATTATATAGAAATGCTAACACCTTTGGTAGGTTTGAGGTTGTGATTGTTTGGATAGTATTATAAATACCTGAGTAGGATCTTGGTCCTTTGGCAAGGCATTGTTTTTTGGTCCGTGAATGCTGTTGAAAGGACTCGCCCTGGAGATCAGACTTTCTCTTTCCTTATTGGGGATTTTTGGTTAGGTGGGTGGAAAAAAAAGGAATAAGAAAGGTTTTTTGCATCCGCCTCTCACAATATTAATATAACGTCTCAATATAGTTGCTGAGTCAAAGCAAGAAGTTGAAAACTTCAATGAACACAACATGTAATCAATAAGATAAAGTGCTTCTCACTTTTATTACTTGTTCCAATACTGGGCGCAATGACCTGAGGGTGAACATGGACATTTGTGTTTCAATACGCTACTAAATGGCCATTTAAAAGTTTGAGCAGACATTGAAAATATGGTTTAAATATTCATAATAAATTCCTTGGGATACCTGAGTGCTTGAAACTTCTTTCAACTTACTTGAGCAGACGCATCAGATTTATCTGGATTTGCTGTGTTTTGTTCCTTGTAAATCCATAATAGTAAATATATGTTAGAATTCAAGTGCATGCTATTATTGTTAATTAGATATTATTATCAATTATGTGTCATGAATTCTGTGCTCCAAAATTATATATAAAGTATTTATGTAAATTCTGTTTAGAGTACAGAACATTACCTTCAACAACTTCTTCTTGAATTTTGCCTGTGGTCCGAGTTTTGGGATCAATTTGGCAATTTGTTGATCATCCAGACAGTAAAAACTTTCCGTGTCAACTTCTTCTTCTGCAATTAAAAATTTCAAAGTTTAATCTCAGTCGAGCAAAAATAATTGATTAGATACAGACAAGCGGTTACTTGCTTAATTAATGTGTCCCTTTTGTAGAAATACATACATGTACTATAAACACTTGGTATTAAAATGTTTATGTAGAAAGACATCTTTAATATCATGTGTTTTATAAAAAACACACACTTATTATTAAAGAATGTCTACGTGTAAATTATGATGCTTAGAAGGATGTCAACAACAAGGAGCAGCGAGCCTTAGGACAAAGTGTTATTTGTATTTTTATTACCCCACTAGGAATGTAAGTTTAAAAAAGGGCTCCTCAGTAAATCAAAATAGAGGCCATACCAGGTACCAAGTTGTACAAAGCAACACCTGCTTTGGTGGAAGCTACTACATTGAAAGTCCAAAATGGACGGTTATAATAAATCAAACACCAGCATGTTTAACCAATGAGAGGTGACTCCGCCTGTGTGATGAAAAAAGTATATGATGTGATGTTATCCTGTGTTTTTGGCTCACAAGCTTAAGCATTAACAGCTGTCTGCCAACATTTGCTGACGAAATGTTGGCAGACAGCTGTTAATAGCCTGTGGACTGCTGAGGCTCATGTAGCCCTCGTTTCGGGAAATATACGGTATCACAACTATTTTTATTAAATATCTTTTATTCTAACTTTTTCATCTCGGATTCTTCTTCAAGGCTACCCAGAATTTTTGAACACAACACTTTAAATTGTTCAGTCTTTTTGTCTTTGATGCCTTTGTCTTCTCTGAACAGAGAGATGAATTGCAAGGATTAGTCGACACTTATTAACATTGCAGCATGTTTCATGGTGTGATGGTGAAACATAATGATGCTAATGTTTTGTACAGTTAACTGTCGAAAGTTTTGTAGTGACCAATTTAGTTCCACGAAGAGAAATGTCTGAATAAAGAGACACGCAAAAATCTAATTTATCTAATCTATCTAATTTATTCATGAATGATTACAGCTGTGTGGAGGAAGGAGAGAGTGTATCTCCGGTCACCAACTAATAAATTAATCTGGTGAGTAATATGTTGTGACTATACATTCCAAGGCTCCCCCCTGGATGCCAGTGTCCTTATCCCTACCATAATAAATCCAAGGGGTCTTCCCTGTGTATGTAAAGTAAGACTGTAATGCTCTGATTTGTTGAAGTTAGAAATTGCCACTGAGCTGCAACTTGGATTCCCTCGCGAGAATAAACAGAAGAAGACAACTTTTGCTTCAGAGACTATTTTTTCCAGTCCCAATTGAGAAAATCATCCAATAGTTGAATAATTCTGTAGATGTTTCAGTATTAGTAGGTCATATAAACAGTGTATAGAATGTGTTTCCTAAAAAAGAGGCACAGTAATACTTTACCTTTAAACTTTTCTATCCACTTGCAGAGACCCCATTCAGTTAATTTATCACGAACAAAATCATCCATGACCACCAACGGAAACTGCAAGTTAAGCAAAAAGTTTAAAATCAACCACTGCAACTTCAGAAAATCCCATTTCACTGAATGAAAATAATAAGTAATGAAACTGCTATTGGCAATCTCAAGGAATTATCCATAGAAAAGAGTTACAGGGGAAAGGAAGACTCTCTAGACATCTCAACGCTGATTGAACAAGAATTTTGCCAAAAAGCTACAAGTTTCTGGTAGGGTTACTACCAGCTGGCTCCTCCCCAACCATGGAGCCGATTAGTGGCATCACTCTTCAGTAATATTCCTTATAAATAATAAAGATCTGTCAATATGTTTCTCTGTCCTAAAGAGTTTATACTTTTTATCGAGTGGGAACAACTTCCATCCTCAAATTCTAGCGTGCGACGTTGCAGCCTTCAGTTTATTATTCACGGTGAAGATCTTCCAGCTTTCAAACGGTCAATAAGAGTGATTAACATTAAAGACACGATATACATTCTATGGTTTACCTGCAGCGAGAAGGTCAAAGATGTGGATCAATGCCGCTCCTCTAGCTTTGTCAAACTGCAGCGGGGATGAAACTCCCGTTGCTCTGCAAAATACTCCAACTCCACCCAAGAAATGAAACCTAAAGGGTTCTTGTTTGTGAAACTCCTCCCACGATGCATTTCCCGTTTGAATGATTAATTTATTTATCGGTGCACTGACAAGAGATCACATGGTTTGTTGCTGCAACAGAAAGACAAGAACAATATGATGAAGGCATAAACCGGTTTGACAGGTTTCATATGAGGAAGTAAAGTTAATGTCGGTGCTTATTTAAATATTTGCACAGGTGCGTCTATTTTCCCAGTTTGTTTTTCTTTCATTGAAGCCGTTTGTGTGTTGACATTGTTGTTATTGTTTGCACTCTTCCTTTCTAACTTACTGAGCCTTGTGCTGCAGATAATCAAAGCAAGCTGAAAAATACAGACGCGTGTATTGACAATTATTAGTAACCTAAGATTATGTCTGAAAAACTTATTTTTGCATGACCTCTAGGGTGCCATGTGAAAAAACCTCAATTTACTAACTACATGGATGGTGTTGTCGGGAGCCTTGTGCTCCTGGTAGGGTTACCCTTGGCAAAGTGGTCTCAGGCGAGGGGCCAGACTAAGAATGGTTCAAGACCCCATGAAAAAACGGAAGAGGGAAGGAGTTACCCGGCCTGGAGGAAGCCCGGGGCCCCCATTTGGAGCCAGGCCCAGATGGAGGGCCCGACAGCGAGCGTCTGGTGGCCGGGTTTACCGTGGAGCCCGGCCGGGCACAGCCCGAAGGAGTGACGCGGCAGCCCAAGAATCTACTCCCCATGGGCTCACCACCGGTGGAGGAAACCGATGGGGTCGGGTGCGCTGCTACAAGGGTGGCAGTGACAGTGGGGGGTCTAGACGAAACAGACCTGGGTGGCAGATGCTGGCTCTGGGGACGTGGAACGTAACCTCTCTGGGGGGGAAGGAGCCGGAGCTTGTGCGGGAGGTGGAGCGTTATCAGTTGGATCTGGTGGGGCTTACCTCTACGCACAGGCTCGGCTCTGGAACCACACTCCTGGATAGGGGGTGGACTCTATTCTACTCCAGAGTGGCCCATGGTGTGAGGCGCCAGGCGGGTGTGGGGATACTCATAAGTCCCCGGCTGAGTGCTGCTACATTGGAGTTTACCCCGGTGGACAAAAGGGTCGCCTCCATACGCCTTCGGGTGATGGGGGGGAAAACTCTGACTGTTGTCTGTGCATATGCACCAAACAGCAGCTCAGAGTATTCAGCCTTTTTGGAGAACCTGAATGGAGTCCTGTATGGGGCTCCAGTAGGGGACTCCATAGTCCTACTGGGAGACTTCAATGCGCACATGGGTGACGATGGAGATAACTGGAGAGGCGTAATTGGGAGGAATGGCCTCCCTGATCTGAACCCGAGCGGGTGTTTATTACTGGACTTCTGTGCCAGTCACGGATTGTCCATAACAAACACCATGTTCGAACATAAGGATGTTCATAAGTGTACGTGGTACCAGAGCACCCTAGGCCAAAGATCAATGATCGATTTTGTAATCGTATCGTCTGATCTGAGGCCGCATGTTCTGGACACTCGGGTAAAGAGAGGGGCAGAGCTGTCAACTGATCACCATCTGGTTGTGAGCTGGGTCAGAGGATGGGGGAAGACTCGGGACAGACCCGGTAAATCCAAGCGTGTAGTGAGGGTGAACTGGGAACGTCTGGAGGAGGCCCCGGTCCAAAAGATTTTCAACTCACACCTCCGGCGGAGCTTCTCTCACATTCCTGTGGAGGTAGGGGACATTGAACCAGAGTGGTCTATGTTCAAAACCTCCATTGCTGAAGCCGCGGCAGTGAGTTGTGGCCTCAAGGTCTTAGGTGCATCAAGGGGCGGTAACCCTCGAACCCCGTGGTGGACACCGGTGGTCAGGGAAGCCGTCCGACTGAAGAAGGAGGCCTTCCGGGTTATGATATCCGGTGGGACTCCAGAGGCAGTTGCAGTGTACCGACAGGCTCGAAGGGCAGCAGCCTCTGCCGTGATGGAGGCAAAGCAGCGAGTATGGGAGGAGTTCGGGGTAACTATGGAGGAGGACTTTCGGTCGGCACCAAAGTGCTTTTGGAAGACCATCCGGCACCTCAGGAGGGGGAAACGGGGAACCATCCAAGCTGTGTACAGTAAGGATGGGACCCTGTTGGCATCTTCCGTCTGTGACCTCCAACTCTCACTGGAGCGTTTCGCAGTCGAGTGTGAAGTGGTCGGGATGAGGATTAGCACCTCTAAATCTGAGGCCATGGTTCTCAGCAGGAAACCGATGGATTGCCTACTCCAGGTAGGGAATGTGTCCTTACCCCAAGTGAAGGAGTTCAAGTACCTCTGTGTCTTGTTCACGAGTGAGGGGAAGATGGAGTGTGAGTTTGGCCGGAGAATCGGAGCAGTGGGGGCGGTATTGCACTCGCTTTACCGCACCGTTGTGACGAAAAGAGAGCTGAGCCGGAAGGCAAAGCTCTCGATCTACCGGTCAATCTTCGTTCCTACCCTCACCTATGGTCATGAAGGATGGGTCATGACCGAAAGAACTAGGTTACGGGTACGAGCGGCCGAAATGGGTTTCCTCATGAGAGTGGCTGGCGTCTCCCTTAGGGATAGGGTGAGAAGCTCAGCCATTCGTGAGGAGCTCGGAGTAGAGCCGCTGCTCCTTTGCGTCGAAAGGAGCCACTTGAGGTGGTTTGGGCATCTGGTGAGGATGCCCCCTGGGCGCCTCCCTAGGGAGGTGTTTCAGGCACGGCCAGCTGGGAAGAGGCCCCGGGGAAGACCCAGGACTAGGTGGAGAGATTATATCTCTGCACTGGCCTGGGAATGCCTTGGGATCCCCCAGTCAGAGCTGGTAGATGTGAACCGGGAAAGGGAAGTTTGGGGTCCCCTGCTGGAGCTGTTGCCCCCGCGACCCGACCCCGGATAAGCGGTTGAAAATGGATGGATGGATGGATGAACCCACAGTGGAGAAAAGCCACCAGATAACTGAACAATCCTGACCAATCAATCTAAACCACATAAGAAACTTATTTACTATGGAAATGTAAATCGGTTATGATGTTATGATGACCATATGAGGTTGCATGAGTCATCACTTGGACACAGTACAGGTACCACTTAACCATGCTCACTTAATACTGTGTTGCAGTCCGTGAAACCATGTTCATAAAAGACAAAAATAGTATTGTTGTGTATTAACTCTGAGTATTACTTCTTCTATTCGGACAACACTTCGGTCACTGTTCGAACAAGACCAACTGGAGAAAGAGCTCAATGTGAATTCAGCGTGTGTATGGAGGCTCAAAATAGAAACGGTCAAACAATTACATTTAGAGTATGTTTCTTTTTCCAGGTTTTCCCAGTGCTGTGAGTTCCAGTGTGTCCTCGCCTTTGATCCAGACTCCTGTTTATCTGTGGAGTCCAACATGGGCAGGTAGCAAACCTTGAGCGAGGCTCAGTCTGGTAGGTGTGCACAAGTAGACAAGAGGGTGTGTGTTGTTGCATGTTACACATGTTGGGATCTGGCTTAGTTATTAGAAAGTATATAATAACTATTGACATTAATACAACTATTAATATTGTTGTGTTCAAAAATGAAGAAACGCCGCACGGACAGAGGGCATCGCATAACGAAAGGTTAAAATCAAATGTATTTAATAAAAGAGATGGTGTTGTGGTAAAAAGAACATCTCAGCTGAGGAGCCGCTGGTCTCAGCAACCAACAGGCCAGGTCAGTCCTTTTGACCATCCCTAGAGCCCGTCTGTCATCTCCACCAGCGAACTCGAGAACAATGGTTGCCTACAAGTATTTATAACAATGCTTAAAGGTGTGAAAGTTAGTGTCAACACCCCTGGGAGTGGTCTTCTGGTGAGTTCAATGTAACTCAGATTTCGAATGACCCTCAGTCAATATCAGTTGTTGTGCAAGTATTACATGCATGCATTCCAGTTGATTACATTACATTAAATAAAATCATAACTGTACATTGGTATTATTCTATTACAGTTGCAGAATTACAGTGGTTTTACAATATTGTCATTACTTTATTGATTACACAGTTTCAGAATCATGGCTGTATTCTGTTGTTCACTATATGCATTTTTATTCATTTATGAACCAGGTCGTCAGTTTATTTCTAATATCCTACAATATTAATGGAATGTGGATTGAGATTTCACAACCAACGTGCACAACCAATTGAATCATTCAGTAAATGAATGATCATGTTAGTGACGGTATGTTACAGTGTGTACTGTATATATGTGCGCTTAGGATACACAGGAGTTCATCCGTCCATTCC